>NC_056739.1:855469485-855769485 GCF_019279795.1 Protopterus annectens
AAATAAATTATCAAAATAAAATCTTACTAAGGAAAATAAAAATGAATGAGATTGAAAATGGCAGAAAAAATGGTATAATAATACAGTCAGCAAATATTTTTGTGTATACCCATGGAAGGAGCTGCATAAAGAAAAAAATTGCAGAGATGCAAGCTAGAATGGGAAGATATAAGTATATGGTGGAGTGTCAAGATGTTTTATGGAGGCTTAGTATACAAAAGCTTCATTATTTGCAGTCCAGTAAAAGCAAATATACCATATAAAAATAAGAAAGAATATGTCTTCACTGGAAAGACGTTTTTTTTTTTTTTTTTAACAAGAAATATCTTTATTAAATTATCATGTACGACATAGGCCATGTTACATGTAATATAAATGAAAATAAACCATAGCGACACAATCTCATTTGCAGACATTATACATTCCCGACCATGCTCTCACAACTGTAGCTGCAAACATTATACATCACTTTTTAACATATCCATTCATTGTTTTTATTGTAAAGAATTTGAGACCAGTGATCTTTTTTTTTAGATGTAGAAGAATTAAAATATTATGGAAAAAGATTGTCGATGTGAAGTATTTAGATGGAATTTTAAATGTAAAAGAATTGGCTATGGATACGATTACAAAAAAGTAGAAGTTATTTAACAAGAATTGATAAATGTTTTGTATAATACGGTTAATTTGGAACCAAAGAGTGAAGAAGATTTTGTTTAATGAAAAATTGGGTTTAGCTACGATATTAAGAAAATAATAATAAGGTTTTGGTTATGGAAAATAGAGTGGGAGTCCTATAAAGGAAAATTTGCTTTCTTTTAAGTAGGTGATGGAAATAAAGGATGTTAATTCTCATATCTTAGTAAGACATGTTAAGTAATGTGTGTGTGTCTGTGTTATATATATATATATATATATATATATATATATATATATATATATATATATATATATATATATATATATATATATACATATATATATATATATAATCTCCAGTTTGACTGAAATTCATTTGACTGAGACCAAAACACTGACCGTTTTTAGACTGAAAACTCATTTGACTGAAACTCATAACACTGACACATTAAAGTAAAAGGTATATGCCCTTTTCCCCACTGTAGTGCGATCCTGGAGTTAGTATGTATAGTTAAGGGGGTGTTCATGGGTAGGTACTAGGCTATTGGCCTATATAAGCCTAGCCAAAAGGTGCCCTGGCTTTCACCACCCAAGAAAATTATTTTCCTGTGCCACTGTCGAGTAGAGCCACAGATGTGATCCCCTGGGTGAATTTCCTATCTCCCATCCAATCATCAAGATTTTTCTTGAAGAGTGCTAATTTGGAGCTTTGTTTGATATAGATAGGTAGTTTGTTCCAGAGTATGGGAAATCTCCGGGACAGGAATCTATCCCTCCAGCATGTTCTGTTTATTGTGGTGACCAGGTTTAGGTCCCTAGAGTGTGTAGCTCTTAGGGATTAGGATTTCTTTAAGTGGAGCATGTCTAAAAGCTGTGGGTTTGACATAGATTTGTGTGTTAGGCAGAGATCGCCTCTGAGTAGGCAATATGTGACGGAGTAAAGCTGCAGTTTTTTGAGATGGTCTGCGTAGGGCATCTGTTTGAGGCCAGTAATCCTCTTTGTGAGGTATTTCTGCGGTTTTTCCAGTTGTTGTAGATGTCTTGTGAGGTACATACCAAAAGGGGCATTGTACTCTATAATGGGTCTAATGAGTGACGGGTAGAGGGGAACAATGACCTAGTTTTTTCCTGGATGAGAAACCTTTTGTGATGTGTGCCACGTAGAAGGATTTCCTGACTACTGTGGCAATGTGATTATCAAAGGAGAGACTACTGTCCACCTGTGTCTCAAGGTCTCTTATCACACTTTTGGTGTTAAGTAGACTACAGCCTTTGTGGTAGTTCATGGGTACAGAGTTTTTACCAAAAGGGATGACCATGCACTTTTTGGCATTGAGCTTGAGGCCATGGCTTTGACATCAGGCATCTGTCTCAGCGAGGCCCTTTTGTACTATGTCCACATCTTTTGGAGTTTTGATTATGGTTCCTAGTTTGCGCCAACTTCGTTAGCCAAAGACCTTCTGTGTTAGCCTGTACTTCAGAGAAGTAGATATCAAACAGGAGAGGACCCAGTACTGAACCCTGTGGTACTACACTTGTCACTGGTCTGAAGTTGGATTTGGAGTATGCTACTTTCACAGTGTGGGTTCTGTCAGTGAGCCAGTTGGCAACCCATCTTGTGACATAGGGATTTATACCTAGCTTAGTGAGTTTATCTATAATTCCAGAGTGGGGAATGGTGTCGAAAGCCTTGGCGAGATCTAGATAGGCTGTGTGAACCACCTTACCCTCATCTACGGCTTTGGTGACTGCTTCAAAGAAGTCTATCAGGTTTAGGAGACATGATCTGCCTTTTACAAACCCAAACTGGGTTTGGTCCTGAGTTTGGAGATTACCGATGGCATTGTTTATAAGTTCCATGATGATATGTTCCATAGCCTTGCAGACCAGGCTCGTTAGGCTAATGGGGCGGTAGTTTCCGGGGTCCTTGGTGGCTCCCGCTTTGTGGAGTGGGATAACCGTCGCTGTGCGCTATTCAGTGGGCACATAGCCTGACGTGAGGCTATGATTGAACATGGTACTTAGGTGGGGTGCCAGTTTATTCTATAGTTCATGTAGAACACAGCCTGGGATGTTGTCAGGTCCCGTGGATGCTGTGTTCTTGGCTTTGGATAGTGTGTTTTTTTACCTGTGCAGCCGTGATTACAGGAAGTTTGCATTTTTCTGTTAGAGATGGGCCCTTTATGGGATGACAGTGGGGTAAAGTTAGCACTGAACCTATCTGCCAGGATGTTGGCAATATCCGTTGGTTCTGTATATTTAGTGCCATTGTGCTGTAACTCAGAGCAGATCTGAGTGTTGCCATTGAGATTCTTGACATAGCTATAGAATGCTTTGTGGTTGTCTTTGGAGTCAGTGACGATTTTTGTTTTCGTAAGTAGCTTTGGAGGATTTTATGAGGGATCTTAGCTTCTTACTGAGGCTGACCAGGGAATTTTTTTTTTTTTTTTTTTTTGCAACAGTTTCTTTCTTCTGTTGTAGAGTTTGTTTATGGCAGGGGACCACCAGATTGGCTTCCTTTTTTTTGAGGATAGCATCTTGGTTCTGTTAGGGATTGCACGGTCCATGCACTCGTGTAAGTGCTTATAAAGTGCATTTGTGCAGGATTCAGCAGTCATACCTCTACATACTTTATACATTTTAAACCATACACCTGGATATTTATAACTGAAATGAATAACTCTTTGCAGAAAACAATATTAACCTAAACTATGTGGGGGGGGGGGGCTTCGCCCGCCACACTCCCCAATTTGGGGGACTGTGCCCCCCACACACACACCCTAACTATATATACTAACTCCAGGATCGCACTACAGTGGGGAAAAGGGCATATACCTTTTACTTTAATGTGTCAGTGTTATGAGTTTTAGTCAAATGAGTTTTCAGTCTTTTGAACTTTCAGTGTTTTTGGTCTCAGTCAAATTAAATTTCAGTCATATGAAGTAGACCCATATATGTGTATATCAGTTTTGGAAATATGTGTTTTCTATGAAAAAAGACCCCTACTCTTTTCATTAGGTGCTGTGGGATCTTTTATATCAGCCTGAGCTACCACCAAGTCAGGCAGATGGGGCCTCATTTTAATGTCTCATCCAAAGGATGAATAATGACACATTTAGCCTTGCAGAAACACTGAATTTACATCAAGGATAAGTTACAGAGTTTATATGTAAACATGTACAGTCATTAAAAAAATCCGGAAAACCACATTTCAGTTCTACTGTGCAAATCACGAATAAACATTCCTTATAGGTGATGATCTTTAAAATATGCATTCGGTGATACTAGAATAGTATAGTATAGATACTAGAATGCATTAAAACATCAGGTGGCACTGTACATTATATTCTCTAGAATTAATAGTTCTTGGTCTTGGAAATTTCTACTATCATAAGTAGAGGCTTTCTAGCCTTTCTGCTACTTGAAGCAGAGACAGAAAAATATGATTGCAGTTGATATAAAAAAATTCAGTCTGAGGTTACAAAACTGTAAGCAATAATGAGCACACAATGCAATGTTTGATAAACTTAACTGTACCAACTTGTGTCACAAGACATGCACCTGTGATCACTTAAATGTATTATAAAATTACTTCTTTTTATGTAATGATGGGATTTGAAAACGCATTTCCACAACATACTGTAACCAGTTATAATGTTTTCCAGTTATTACAATTTTTTGTCACATAGCAGGTCTCGGCGCAGAGTCTTGGCAATCAGCTTCTTTGCCATTAGAGTGTTAGTATATGCTTGGTAGGGATTTGCATCCCAAAAACATATTGTGCTTAGCTGCAGTAATTGTCACGTTCTTTTATCTATAGTTTTTCCATAGCCCTTCCACTTTGTGTAGAATTTAATTTTGTTAGTCTCATTAATCTACCAGAGGATTTAAAGTTCTTCTCCCTTACAAAGAACCACTGTTCACTATCTTCCCTGCCAACAACACCACAATAGAACAAGTAAACCACAGAAAATTACGGGGTGCCATTGGAGATCACCAGCTGAATTTTGACCATCACGTGTCACATGTGGCTAAAAAAAAAATTGTCAAAAAATTGGTATATTGTATAGAGTAAAAGAGTACCACACTGAAATAGCCAGAATGCATATATTCTCTACTTTCTTAATACCATCTCTCCACTATGCTGCCTCAATCTTCAGTAATTTTCGAGTCTCATAGCTGTTCATATCGGCGTAGTGTTAAAATAAATAGCATAATCTGCAGTAAACTGTAACAGTAGAGCACATCACTGCCTAGCACTCGGAGAATTCATTCAGTTAGAACTAACACATCACCTAGCTCTTTCTCAGTTAATTACAATACATGGATTTCTCTGTAAACCAGAAAATTGCCAATCACTTAACTTAGTACATCACTACTCCCACCAATAGAAATGTACACGATAGAGAAAAATCACTCTAACCAAATCCTATAATACTGCAGGTGACCTTCTGTATTCGGTGTACCATAACTATGGAACCACATCCCACCACCACTGAAGTCCATTCAGAAAGTAAACTCGTTTAAAACCTCATCTGAAAAATCAGTGGATCTCCTCCTTTATATCTGCAGACAAAGGTCACTGTAAACTTCAGCTTGCCATATCTTCAAACTATTTCTCTTCACTCCGCATCCTATGCCCCACAACCAGTCTTCATCAGTACCTGAATAGTTTTACTAGCGGTTCTGGGCCATATACATATACATAGTTTACATGACTCCTCTTCACTTCTAAGATGGACCTTATGATACCTATATAATTGTCTTTAAATCTGCTTAATGCCCCACTTCCTAGCTATAATACTAACATTTCAGCCCTACCAAGTTCCTACCCTCACTTCCATTTCTTTGAATTTCGAATTTTTAAGCATTAATCCCAAAATATATGAACTGTTTCACAAACATACTATTACACCTTTTTAAAGGCTCAGTGTTCAACATTTTACTAAATGCATAATTATTTTCATAGCATAATAGTTGCCCTTATTTTATATGTAATCCAATTATCCACTGTATGCTTATTTGTTATTACTTTAATATCTGTTTGTGCTGTAATTACTAACATTTTTAACAGACATTCAGTAATGTGTTTAGAGCTTTTCTTCCTAGGCCTCCTCTGAAAATTTTTTTTGAGTTAACTCCATTGGACAAACTTGAATAAGCAAAAGCGAAAAAATAAATAAAATCGGAACTACTTGCTCAAGGAACCCCAATCTGCTTTGTAGTATTTAACATAACACGGTGGAGGAATACGTTTGTATCACAGAGTTTACCACTTCTATGGAACCAGCACCCCCTCCACATAAAACAGAGTACTTCTCTTACTCTGTTTAAGCATAACTTGGATGAATGGATGGGTAACTACAAATTCATCCCTGGTTTAGCATCAGTGGCTGTCTTTGAATAGGATAAACTAGTCATTTCCCAACATGTACTTGTGTTGCCTGTCTTTGAAGTTTCAAACTGCAAACTATAAGGGCTAAGAAATACGATTCAAATGCAGGGCTAGGCATCTTAACATCCTAACAAATCATTATCCTAGTAAGTGCCTATGAGCCTTTTGTCCACACAGTGACATCTCGGTATAAATGAAACCTTTTTTTTCAAAATAACACCTCCACAAAGAGACCAGTCACCAGTGGAGTCCCACAGGGTTTTGTTGCTGAGACCTGTCCTGTTAGGCATCTACTTCCCTGAAATTAAAGTAAATACCAAAAGGCTTTGGCTGATTAAGTTTGAAGATGATTTGCGAACAAGGAGCAGTCACTAAATCCCCAAATGACTTTGCCATTTTGCAGGAAGTTTTGTCCAAGATACATGACTGGTGCCAAAGTTGTGGACTGCAACAACATCCACAAAAATGCATCATTTTATCCTATGGGAAGTCATGTGTACTGGAGAACTACATCGCTGACAATACGCTTCCTAAGAGTTGACCCAATTGTTGAGGACGTGTACTGGAGAACTACATCGCTGACAATACGCTTCCTAAGAGTTCACCCAGTTGTTGAGGATTTGGGAGCTTACATAGACAGTGATACCTAACTATTGTCCAACATGTTTCCATTGTTATAAGAAAGTCCTTCAATATTGCTCAGCTTATAAATGAAGGGATTATTTGTAGATCTAGAGATGTCATTTTTCCCCATTACTTAACCCTCATTAGGCCAATCGTTGAGTATAATGCCTTCTTTTGTATGCATCTGTCCACACACACATGCAACATCTGGAATACCCACAGAGGTACCTTACTGAAAGTATACAAAGCCAGAGCAATATGTCCTACATGGACCGACCTGAAGCCCTCTTACTACACTTTGTATCCTGTAGACTGCTAAAAGGTTATTTGTGTAGGGATCAAAACCTCTTATGCAACATCAACAGAAATGCTTGTGAGGACCAGTATATCTCACAGAAGATACTTCTGCTCTGAAATAAGCTCCCTTCCATGTAAAACAAAGGTTATCCCTGTCCATATTCAAGTGCAGCTTGGAACTATGAAATGGGAACAGAAAATGTACACCAGGACAGCCCCCTGTACTTCTAATAGACAGAGGCAATTCCTAAATGCTTTGTCATATGCATAAGTCCTGTTAAATTATCTATTGCATAATACCAGTTATTCTCACTAGGGATAATGTATAATTATCGACCATGGGATGGGTAAGGTCTGTCTCAACAACAAATGTGATAGCCAATTTCCCTTTTGGTGTTTGCTGGCCATTTTAATACTAGGTTATTTCAAAGGCAGCTAGTCTAGTACTTACCTGTGAACAAAATGGGTATAAAACTGCGTAATTATTCACAAGATATACCACATTCCCTTTAAACAATAGGTAACCGTAATAACCCCAGCTGCAAGCTAAGGTCATTGACTTCTGTTGAATGCTTTTTGTTATGTCATATGACATACTAGTGCCAACCACTTTGGTTCCAAAGATAATGACTTTTTTTTGATAATTTTCTGTTTGTGCTGCCTTTTTTACTCCATTGATAATACTTGTGTAGGCCCTAACCTGCAAGAACTCTGGTTTGGGCTTTGACCGCCAGTTTAGCTTATTGTGTAGAACATGTTTCTCTTGACCTGTGCTTGAAGTTCGTAGCAAAAAAGCAGTCATCCTGTGCTGCTCTTTAATGAATTGCTGTTTAGAATGGATTCACTACTGTTTAACTGTATGCACATTATTTTTGGCTTCACTCCTCCTACTTTTCATAAAATCATACACTCTCTTAGCATTATTCTGTCAGTTTGTGTTAGCTACTCTTGGTGGTTTATTTATTAAAACATCCAGCTATCCATTGTTTGACCAGGTTAGTCCCACGAGTCTAGGTGGCATGTGTTCAGTGCAGACCTGAGGTCGTATGTCTTCTACTAGGGGAAATTTGGGCAGGGCATCTGGGAACTTCTTGTAATTTTTTTGATGGTGCTATTGGACTGTTACATCCATCTGTGCTGGCTTCAAATCTAGCCGATGGGGCTGTCTTTAATATCTCATCTGCAGATGGCACATTCAGGAATGTAGCACCCCCCAAAGCTGCATTGCAGTGTCAGCACTGCAGTTACTGGGAGTCTATATTGAACCCACAGGCTTCTGATCTTCCAGCACCAAAGCCATCCATGCTACCCATTGAGCCACTGACACTTTTCTTTGCAGTACTTATCCTTTGCTTGTGTACTGAAAATCTCATGACCCTGAGCTGTGACATGCTCTTTTTTTGTAATTCTGCCCATGTCCTAGTAGTCTTCCTTCCTAGTATCACAAAATCGGTGGATTATTTGGATCCTTTGAAATGTGCACGAGTATTGTTTTTTTAACATTGCCTTTGTAACTTGCTTTATGACTGATAAAGAGCTAATGAGGGATCAGTTTACTTGCCCATATAACTTTTATTTCTATTGATTCTTGCAAGTTTCTTTTCTGTCAGAAGCATGAATGTCCTGTGATGTACACCATGTTCTGTATATAGTGCCATACATTATATTATAGCGCTTCTGCTTCCTTTTCCTGAGTAAGTATGCATTAATAGTATGATTCTCCCACTTAGTTTGGGTCTTCCTTTGTTAAATCCATCATTTTATTTAGGTTGAGTGATTTCCCAGGCAGAAATCAACCACTATGGTGGGCTTTCAAGCTTCACTCGTGAGCTTTGTTTTTAATCTTTATTTCTGCTGCACTTCTTGCTTCTTTCTCCAATTAATGTTTTAGTTTTTTTATTCTTTGCCAGTATTCTTACTTGACATCAAAATGCACATATTCCTTCATGGGTCAATCCAACTGGTTCAATTTCCCTTTTCATAGAAGCTTGGAGAGAAAAGCTCCAACATTGTGATATTACAAAATAAGATTTAAAATATAGCCAGTTGTTTGCCTTTTCGGCTTTTCCTGTTTAGGGGTCGCCACAATGGAACTCCAGTCCGCTAATGATTGGCAGTCAATTTTTATGATGCCGAGTTGCCAGCCCGATGCCCAACCGAGGCACACCCATTCACGCATGTCTTTTGGAGGCCACTCAACCGCGGGGAGGACATGCAGACTCCACACAGAAGCACTCCAGCCGAGAATCTAACAGGAGAACCTCTTGCTGTGAGGCAACAACGCTACCGCTGTACCACCGTGGCTTTTATTTAAAATATAGCCAGTCAGATTTAAAAATACATAGAATAAAGAGAATTGGTAATAGTATACATTGTATAGACAAACAGAAAATAGTTTGTGACTAAAAGACTGGAGTCATAGGGGAGATTATTAGTGAATTCAAAGTTAAGAGTACTAAATTTGAAGAATACAGAGGAACAAAATGCTTTAGGTGGGTAGATGGGAGGGGAGGAAGGAAGAATGAAAAAGTACAACAGTTATGGGAATAAAAAATATATATATTCTGGGGAGATGGGCCAAAAGTATTGATTTGAACAGTATCTTAAGCAAGAGCTGGCAAGTGGTTATGTGAGTAGCTCACATTTGAAGTATTTAGCTGTATGATGACAAATAAGGACTTGTCTGATTTTCGTCAGTTCAGGACCAGGAGTTTTTATCATATCCATCCATGTTTACTTCTACTGTGCTGTACGCTTACTATGTCCCATAGCGGAGACTTTTCCCTTGTGCTCCACTTCTGCCATAAGGTTATTAGTATCGACCATTACCTTGTTGACAATAACCTGTCATCTTTTACACTTGTAAAAGGTGTTTTTTGTCCTTTTCTTAGGTGGTTGCCTTTAGAGTCTTGTGCCAAGGTTGTTTGTCTCATTTTTATTAAATGCATTGCTTATAGTAGCACACTTTCAGATTTAATACTTCAGTCACTGGGCTTCGAACCTGGAAACATGAATTTATATGACAGCCCCACTTGATAATCACATCCACTGCTCGAGTACTATAGTTTTAGGACTGTGCAGTGTCTAATTTAGCAATTACCGTTTACTTGCAATTATGCCAGTTGTGTGCATTAATTTGTCGTGGTTTGTATTGTTGCATTATTTTTTATGTACTGCTGTTCTTTTCATGGTCTCTGGGGGAATTTTTAGAGAGTCATACCTCAATTTGGAGTCTAAATGCTCAAACTACAGAGGAGTGCATTCTAATTTGAAAGTTGGCTTCTTGGAAATTGGAATAATAAGGGAGTAGAGAGGGCAAGGCCTTTTGCATGGTGTGTTTATTGGTGGGGGCAGGGAGCAACGGTTTGAAATATTATTTTAATATTTTCTGAGCTATTGCAGTTCTATACTTTGGAATATCAGGAGTTGACATGTAACTGAATTTTGTCTTGAGCATTCTGAAAAGGGAACAGCACTTTACACTGAAAGTCTATAGACCCATCACTGATCAGTGGTAAACATCTTGTCTCAAGGGGTCCCTACTTGCTCCTTTTCCCTGCAGGTCTTGTTAATGGCTAGACTTTCACTTTCTGTATAACACTTAAGTCTACATGACAGGCATAAGTGCATTTCTTAACTATTTTTGTTCTACATATTTACCTACCTCTTTACTAATATACCCAACCCCACCATATAGGCGTCCAAGCAACGCTGTGACAAAACTCCGTTGGTTTACTTGGCCAGGTTTGTAAAGACCCTGGTGGTCATTAGCTTAGTATGAACCTATGAAACTATAGACTTTCTTTGTAACAATGGCAGTCTTCTAACTCACCATTAGAGGGCAGCCTTGTTTTTCTAATAAACTTTGCCTCTATTAGCTGAATACAAATTTTGTGCATTTTATGAGTGCGCATTTCATTATTTATTTAGTAAACTTGAGAGAAGGATATAGAAATTAAGATTTTATTTGCAGGGATGTACTATACTTAAATTTTCAATGTTTCTCTTTGGATCCAGTGTTAGTACTTTGTGTTTAAGTTGATATCAGGTGCTTTGTAAGATCATTGACCCTGCTGTATTTTATAACTCGATGAATATTTTTATAGATAATTGAATACCTCTGCTAGGTTTTGCCATGTAAAATCTTATGAAGCTTGTAAAGGATGGATAGCAGGTGTGTAGTTGATGGATGCCATCAATATTCGGGCTCCATCAAGATTACTTTTTTATACCTGGGTTAACCCTTGCTGTCCACCAGCAGCATCCTTGTAAATTCTTGCATCCATCCTTCCAAGGTGACAGAGCTAGGTATTGGCTGCTTAGGGTTGCTCTTCCTTACTTGCTTCTTAGTTGTCAAGTCTGCTAGTCGATCTTGGTTACTTATGTTGTGAAGTTAATGGGTTTCCTGCTTAGTTGCTGGCCTTGTGATTACTCTATACTATGTAGTTTAAACAAGACCTAGGAGAAAAATGGTTTTGCTACCTTTCCAGGACATATAGGTTCATAGGTAGGTACTGTATATGTATGCTAGTGCACTGGGGTAGTGGACTTGTGACTTGGTGAAAAAGATTGGCTGGTAGATCTGTCTAATTGGGGAGCACCTGTTCTGTTCTGGGAAGAAAGGAGGGGATGGTGGAGACTTGAGACCGACACTAATTATTTGTTTAAGGCCACAGTCACCATTGAATTGCTGCAGTTAAAAATCATGTGCAAGATTTTTGCTACTATTTTGCTGTTATACATTGATTAGGTGTTTTCTAAAGTGTATAGCAGATTTCAACATACAAATGCAGTACAATCAGACAATATATCAACACATTATGTTCAAATTAAAAGCGAATTAGAGCAGAATATGATTCCTTGTAAAGTGTACAGCGACTACCATGCAGTTGCATAGACGCAACATTGATAGTTGTTTAGTAAGTTAGGATAAAAAGCATTATGCACTTTACAAGAAATCTTATTCTGTTTGAATTTAGTTTTACTTGACTATACCTGTATTTATTTACTTAAATGCAGTACAGTCAGTTAGAAATCAATATTGACTGTAGCATACTACAAGTTGTCAAAATGTTTATTCTTGAGCAATAAACGATGAGTGGGTGTGGGTATATGAAGATTTACCCACGGCTGGCAGATTAAACAAAGTCAACTGTGGGTAAATCCCAATATACTCGCAATCACGAGTCTGTTATTGCTGTTGTACAATGACATTATTTAAGAAATAAATTGTTTACCTTTCTTAAATAATATCCTTGTATAACAGCACTGCAGTGTTCCTCTGCATTTGTTAATGTACTGCGCATACACATGGGGCTTATGTTTCCATGGTTGCACAGTACATTGGTGCTGTTCAATAGAAGCAATGGGAAAAAAAAAATTGCTGTTTATTTATTTTACTACAAAGTCCAGACAGTTCAGGGGTGCAGGAATCTACTGAGATATTTCAGAAAATCAGCTACGTTTCTTTAGTTTTGCAGAATGTACCTGAATTTCCTTGTATTTGCTCTGCCCTCCACATACCTCTCAACCTCTTAACTCAAGACAGGTGGGCAAAGCCTTGAATAACAGGCAACAACAAAGACCTCAAAACAGGGACAGATTGTAAATGTTTCTGTTTTAAACTTGGAAAGCTTCTAGAATAACAAGATTTGTGCTAGCGTGCATTGTCTTAAGGATATGAAGTCTGAATATCAAATGTGTCATTATTTAGTAACTTCACTCCTAAGTGATTTGTCAGAAAACCACAAATTTTATGAGGAACATTCCACAAATATGAGGAGAAAATCTGGACATTTGAGAGGTATGTCTCTGTAGCATATATCAATGGAAAAAAGTATGGACGGTCAGTGATACTTTAGTGGCCAGACTTTTTTTTTTTTCTATTTGTATATACTTGATTTATGGTGGGCAAGCCAGTTGGTCTGTCCAGTCAGCGTGCATGTTTTTGAATAAGAATGACCTATCATTGTACAACAGTGATAGCTCATTAGTATGCAAAAATGTGCATGCTGATTGGTCAGCCCACCCAGGGTGTCCATTGTAAATCGAGCATTTACCAATAGAAAAAGAACGGTCGCTTAAGTATCTGTTAGTATATGGTGCAACTATCCAGATTTTTGCCTCCTATTTTGGTTTATTCCTCTTAATATGTGTGGTTTTCTGACAATTCACGGAGGAATGAAGTCACTAAATAATGACATGCGTTTCAGTTTCAGCCTTTATATCCATCAGGCAATGCACAATAATAGAAAACTATTTTCCTAGCTTTCTAAGTTTATAAGAGTAACATTTATAATTGTCCCCATTTTGGAGCCTTTGTCCCCACATTATTTATGGCTTTGTCCACATGTCTTGAGCTAAGTGGTTGAGCGGTACATATGGAGGGCATAGAAAATACAAGGAAAATCAGGTACGTTCTGCAAAACTAAAGAAACGTATCTAATTTTCTTTGTATTTCTGCCATATCTCTTTCGTACCTCTAAACTGTCCAGATTTTTTAACAAAAAAAAAAAAAATGCAATGGAGATCTTCCTTTTTCCATTGCTTGTTTTCCACAGCACTGTTGTACTGTGCAAGTGTAGGAACACAAGTCGAATATGCATGCAGAGTACGTCAACAAGCATGGAAAAATGCAGAAAAAAAGCAGGGGACCACCATGTTCCCATTATGTTGTTGTTTGTCTTTTCGGCTTTTCCTGGTTAGAGGTTGCCACAGCAGAACTCCGGTTTGCTAATGATTGGCAGCAGAGTTTTATGGTGCCGAGTTGCCAGCCCGATGCCCAACCTTTAGCGAAGGCACGCCCATTCATGCATGTCTTTCGAACGCCACTCGACCTCGGGGAGGACATGCAGACTCCACACGGAAGGCACTCCAGCCAAGAATCGAACAGGAGAACCTCTTGCTGTGAGTTAACAACTCTACCACTGTACCACCGTGGCTTACCATGCTCCCATTATACAAAGGCATTATTTAAGAAAAGTAACTAATTTCTTTCTTAAATGTCATTGCATAATAGCAATAACTGACTTGTGAGCGTGGGTATGCAGAGGATTTACCCATGATTGGCATTGTTTAATCACTTGGGATTTGCTTTTGTGATCAAACCATGCCAACTGTGGGTAAATCCTCAATATATCCACATCCACTCTTCTGTTATTGCTTAATTATATCATTAGAATCCTAAGTCACATGACATCGAATCAGGAAGAAACTGGGAAGCTGCTCAGCCTGTTGTAAATACAAACACAGATTTGCTATACATAATAAGCATAGTTCCACTGAAGTAACTAAAGTGAAATCTGTTTTAAAAGTCAGAATGCCCACTTCACAAAATGAGAGCATAGTTGCAGCAAACTTTACACATGATATTTAAACAAGAGAGCTTGCAAAGGTATGGTCTGTTTTGTGACATCTGCTTGTGGGCAATTCTACTTGTAATGTGTAACATCTCTGTCTGTCTGCAGCTTCTGCAAGATCATAGGAGATTACTAGGCTGATGGGCCCAGGGTCTTTACAGGCCTAGCTAAGTTCAACCCATGTTCCCAAGGGTGTCTGGTTCAGTCCGACACTACAATCAGCACCTATCCCTCCTGTCCAAGAGGGACACAGGTGGAACCTCTGGGGTGAATTTCAAGTTGCCCATCCAGTCGTCCAAATTACGCTTAAATAGGACCAACAAGGGGCGAATGGGAAGTTTGTTCCAAAGGTGGGGCAACCTGTGTGAGACAAATCTGTCTTTCCAACAAGTTCTGTTGATGTCACATACC
Source organism: Protopterus annectens (assembly GCF_019279795.1). Classification (NCBI taxonomy): domain Eukaryota; kingdom Metazoa; phylum Chordata; order Ceratodontiformes; family Protopteridae; genus Protopterus; species Protopterus annectens. The sequence continues at coordinate 855,484,210 of NC_056739.1, forward strand.
AGGTTAAGGTCCTTTGAATGAGTGACCCATGTGCCATTCGACCTGCGAATGTGCAACATTTCCATTAAAGCTGGGTTAAAGATTGCACTGTATACAAGGCACAGGTTGACTGTGAGCAGTCTGTACGACACAGAGTAAAGTGGACAATGCTTTCTGTCTGTCGGCTTGTGACAGAGCTTGAAGACACATAATTTTCTTTGTAAGGAACCTTTGATGTCTTTCCAATTGCTGCAGGTATTTGGAAAAGAATATACCAAAGTGAGCATTGTACTCTATTATTGGCTTGATGAGGGAAGAGTACAGGGGGGTTATAACCTCTTTTTTTTTTTTTCTGGAGGCAATGCCCTTACTTATAAGATGAGCAATATAAAATGCCCTTCTTTCCACTGTGGAGACATGGTGATCGAAGTTAAGGTTGCTGTTGACTTGTGTGCTTAGGATATTTCTATTGATGTGGTAGTTTGCAGGAACATCACCCTTGCCAAAGGGGATGATGATGCATTTTTTGCATTAAGTTTAAGACCATGATTTTGACACCAGTCATTAGTCTGCGTATGACCTTCTTGCAGGATGGTGACATCACTAGGGATTTCAGTGATCGCTCCCATTTTGCAGTCATCAACAAACTTTGTCAGCCACAGGCCTTTAGTTTTAGCATGTACTTCAGAGAAGTAGATTCTGAACAGTAGGGGTCCCAGAACCGATCCCCGTGGAACACCACTGGTTACGGGTTTGCTGGAGGAGGTGGAGTCCCCTATTTTGACTGTATGAGTTCTATCCGTGAGACAGTTTGCAACCCATCTGACAATGTATGGGTTGATACCCAGCTGGGTGAATTTATCAATGATGTCCAAGTGGGGGATTGTGTCAAACTCCTTGGCTAAGTCTAGGTAGGCTGTATACACAGATTTGCCCTTGTCTAGGGCTTTGGTGACTGTCTTGAAGAAATCCACCAAGTTTAACTTGCATGATCTCCCCTTGACAAAGCCAAACTGGGTGGGGTTGAGCATTTGGAAATATCCTATATCTTTGTTAAGAAGGTCCATGATTATTCTTTCCATGGCCTTGCAGATAAGGCTGCTCAGAGTAATGGGTCTATAGTTCCTGGGGTCTGTGGGTGCACCCCCTTTGTACAAAGGGATGATGGAGCTGTTTTCCATTCCTCTAGGGTGAAGCCAGTGCTTGGGCTGTGATTGAAAAGCATGCTCAGTGGTGATGCAAATTCCTGTTTTAACCCTTGTAGAACACTGCCCAGGATGTTGTATGGTCCCACAGAGGCTGTGTTTTTAGCGTTGGAGAAGGCATTTAAGAACTGCTCCTTGGAGATACTAAGTGGGGGCAGATGTTGGATGCTTTGGGGTATATGTGGTGGTAACAGGGGAGTGAAGTTTTCACTGAACCTGTCAGGCTGCAGGTTTGCTATATCCACAGGTCCTATATATGTAGTACCATTAAGTACGAGTTCAGCGCAAGTCTGGACCTTACCTTTGAGGTTACAGATTTAACTAAAGAATGTCTTGTGGTTATCCTTGGTTAGGGAAGCTAATTTGGATTCGTAGTTAACTTTGGAAGACTTCACTAGGAGTCTTATTTGCTTGTTTAAGTTGAGGATGGAGTGTTTCTAGTTTTGAGACCGTTCTTCCTACTCTTAGACATCAATTTCTTTCTCCTATTGTATAGCCTTGGTTGTCCACCAAGCAAGTTTGTTTTTTTCTTTAAGATCTTGCTTTGGTTCTATCAGGTATGGCAGAGTCAATACAATTGTACAGGTGCTTTTATAAAGCATTGGTGTCTGTTCATCAGTGGAGGAGGGTTATAAAGCTCTTTATACTGTCACATAAGAGGTTGTAATTGGCCTTGGAAAAGTTTTTTGTCTAGTTGTTGCTAAAGGGGGGGGGGGTCTTGTGTTATAGTTACTTCTAGCAAGACTGATTTGTGGTCAGATCTCACCAGGGATGGACACACACTGGGGGTGGTGCAGTGGTCCCCAGTGTTGATGAGCACCAGGTCCGGGATGTTTGAGCCCCTTGTGGGTGTGTCAACCAGCTGGTCCAGGACATTGGAGTTAAAGAAGTCCAAAAACCTTTGGACAAGTGAGTTAGAACACATATAATTTACCCAGTCTATGGAGAGGTAATTTAAAGTCATCCAAAACAAGGGTGCTTGGTTAAATCTTGATTGACTCAAGTAGATCCAAGTAGGCTGAGTGGATGTCCTGATTCATGGAGGGGGTCCTATAGCTGGCAATGACCTGAAGAGGGGTCTTGCCTACAGTCAATTGTACCTGAAGTAATTCAAGGGAATTGTGCTGTTTAACCAATCTAGAGGTGTATTTATCTTTAATGAATATTGATACACCACCTCCTTTAGTTGTCGCACCTTCAGTTTGTGGTCTGAACGTGTGGAAGGAAATGTAACTTGATATAGCTGGGGTGCTCTCCACAGCCTTAAACCAGGTTTCAGTGACTGCACAAATGTCAGCATCTTCCAGGGTGAGGACTGCTTCCAGTGAGTGCAGTTTCAGGTTTAGACACCTAGCATTTAGCAGCATAACCTTGAGGTTGTTTTAGAGGGTATTTTTATGTGGACAACCGACTCATGGCTTTTCCGAAAGTCTCTCCATTGCTCTTCTTTTTAAAAGTGTTAGTGATTTATCTTGGGGCATTCATGAAATTTGTAAAGGCCATTTTCTCCTGTTATAAAAGGATGGGTTGTACAGAGGGGAAACTGTCACCTGTTGGTAGGAAGAGAAGTAGGAGAGGTGTGTACCTCTTTGGGTTAGTGTACTGTAACCCTGGAGGAAGAATTAAACACTAAAGTAAGAATAACATCTACCATTTGTTTACTAAATCCTCTAGTTATTTCCTTTGCATTTACACTGCCATTTTCTTTCCTGAGATAAAGATAGTCTAACCCTTGCATATTGTAGACCCAGTGTCTTCCATTCCATCTATTATCTATTTCTTTCCTAATTAAGTCACTTAACTTATTTGTCATTGTGCATTTAAGTCAGTGTGTTAAAACAGATGTGCATGCCTCGCATAATGCCTTGATAAGGGGAGGTCTGGACATACTTTTTGTGCAGATGCTGTTTTGTTCTGACAAGGTCTGTCTTGTTGACTTTTAAGTGCATCTAGTGTAGATCTTTTTTTATCCCACATTACCATAGTTCTTCCATAATGGGTTGTACACTTGAAGTTTTCCCTGTGATGTGGCTAAAATGTGGAGATATGTGAATGTATGTATGTATTTATGCATCCATACATATGCCATATACGTGCATGTTTATATATTGTGTGTTGGCTTCCAAGAGTGTAGTGATCTGGAAATCAGAACTCTGTAAAAAGTGTGATCATCTTAACTGGAAACTCTTTTGTACTCCTGGGTATAGACAAACATACTCCTTACTGTTTTTGAAGCCCTGGTACAGCCATATACCTAAACTAAAGTAGCAGGGAAGCTTCTACAGTCTGTCATGATTTGCCACGGATGTATAGTGAGATGGTTAATGTGGGATGTACATGGCTTAAGTTATTAGGGAGTCATTAAAAAATTAAGCAAATATAGTTTTCCATGTTTTTCTTAATGTGAAAATGCAGTGTGATTTTTGTCCTATTGGAGTGATGTGCAAAAAAAGGCTTTTTAGTAAAAATTACATTTAAAACTTGGTTATTGTGAAAATATTCTGATTGTTAAATTGAATTATCAGCAGGTTACGCAGACTAGATACTGTACAATTGTATATTCGTATACTAAAGGGTTTAATGAAACAAGCCGATCAAGCACTACTGTCGAGATTATAACATTTTCTTTATATCACAGATCACTGTCCGATACACTGCACTTCCTCAGCTGACTGAAATTACAAAATGTTCACCAGATGGTTTTTCAGTCACTTTTATCTAGTTTCAAAACTTTGTCCTGTGTTAGCCATTTCCTTTTATTCACTTGAATATCTATATACATTCAACTGTTCATGATATTTCAACAAGCCTCCATTGTTAATGCCATTTGTTACAAAAACTTTCAGAAGTATAATACTTTGTTTCACACAAACGCATTCTGTTAAGTTAATCATATTTGTTTACTGCATATTTCTTTTCTGTACTTAAGCAGCGGTGGTACAGCGGTAGCATTGTTGCCTCACAGCAAGAGGTTCTCCTGTTCGAGTCACGGCTGGAGTGCCTTTTGTGTGGAGTCTGCATGTCCTCCCCGCGGTCAAGTGGCTTCCGAAAGACATGTATGAATGGGCGTGCCTTTGCTGACAGTTGGGCATCGGGCTGGCAACTTGGCACCATAAAAAATCTACTGCCAATCATTAGCGGACCGGAGTTCCTCTGTGGCGACCCCTAACTGGGAAAAGCCGAAAAGACAAACATATTTCTTTTCTGTACTTGCAGATGCTGTGTTCTAAAAACATCACACTGTTACTGTGATAGAATGCAATTTTACCAAACCACTGTTACTGGGAAGAAAAAACAGTTCTACCAAATTATGTAAATTTTTCTATCAAATATATGTTATTGCTATGAGAAAAAACAGTTTTACTTCATATAATTGTATCAGGTCCCCCTTTTTATTTTAAAAATAAAACAGTCTTCAATCAAAATTTTAAATCAAACTGAATTTTACAGAAAAATAATGTCTCAATTTCATTAACACCTATATTATAGATACTTGGTTGACAGTATTTTTAATACAAAGTTTAACACACATGCACATTGTGATCAGTAAAATAATGGCTACTATAGCAATTAAACTGTGATAATGGTTTGCCACCATTCTGAAAATAACCCATTTAACCAATCATTCCAGGCACTGTTCCATGTAGTCCGAGAATTAACTACATAAGCATTGTCACTGTAAATATTTACTGGATGTAAATGCTGCAAAACATATTTTACAGCCTCTAGCTCAGCCCTTTGTGCCGACACGTATCCTGGTAACTTAACCTTAATTGGTTTGTCTACCTTTTGCAATTTCAATATTGCAGACCCAGTGTAATACTTCCCATCCTTCCATGAACATGCACCATCCACATATACTGTGGGAATGTGGCAGTCTTAATCTGTCTTTAATGGTGGCTTATCTTGTTTCTCCAAATCTGTCATGCAGTCATAGTAGTTGTCCCTTGTCTGCATTTGTACATTCTTCATACTGAAAGTAGTTATCCGTTTTGAAAAAAAAAAAAGTCTGACTAAACCCCTTCGGTGATTTTGTTTTAAATCATTGTGATTTAGCAAAGTCTTGATTGCCAAATATGGAGTCTGAACTTTAACCCCCAAGAACATTATCAATTACTCTGTCTTATTCCCCAGTAAATGGCCAAAAGCTGTTTAATGCAAGGAGGATATCCTTTTTCTACAGGAAGCATTCTCTTGCTACAAAAAGTAACCGGTCTTAACTTAATGTCCATTCCCTGAGATGCCTCTTGTGGCTAAGACTGGAATAACACCAGTGAGTGTGTGTCCTTCCCTGCTGCTGCTTATAAAACAAAAGGTAATTTACTGGTGGGAGCTATCAGCTCTCTTGATTGTGTCAACTTCTGCTTTAACATTTTAAATGCCTCTTCCTCTCTGCAACTCCATTGTAGAGTTAACTCTTCTTTTTGATCTGCCAACTTCTGCACAGTCCTCTGTAAATTCCCTATTGTAGTTCATAATTCCCACGAATTTATGCAAATTCAAAATTGTCAAAGGCTTTGGCAATTTCAGAATGCCCCTCACCCTTTCCTGACAAGAGGTCCTCCATGTCGATCTGATAATGGTTCCTAGAAATTTTACTTTTTGTGACAAAAACTGTTTTTTGTTTTGGTTTACTTTGAACCTACTCTCTGATGAAAATGTCAGGACTGTTCTGAAAACCTTGAGGTAATGTAGTCAAGGGATACTGTTAATTTTCAAAGGTAAAAACAAACCTTTGTTAGTCCCTTTTCTGAAGTGGTACTGCAAAAAAATCTGCTTGCTAAATCTATTACTGTAATGTAATCCCTTGCACCTCCCACTGTAATCGTAACTTCTAACCTCCCATAGTCTGTTTTTTGTCTCTGCCCATAACGTCTGAAATTCTTTCTCTGTGGTATTCCAAATATCCCTTTGTTCATCTCTTAGGGACAGTGCCCTGTTTCCCTTGCGCTCTACCAGGCTAATTTGTATTGTCATGCACTGTTGGTTAACACTTGGCTCACTTTCATCTCTTATATTGCCTTCACCGTCATATTGCTGCCATTTAGTATTCACTCTTGCCTCTTATGAAACATTTGATCATTTGTGTTATCATCCTGGAACCTTTACTTTTGCTTTTCCTTCCTGACTTTTTTCTTTGAGGTCCCTTGCAAATGCTCCTTTCTCTATCTGCCTCTTTTTTTCCATTTTCTGTAGTATACACAGTCCTGCTTGATATTTATTTATTTATTTATTTATTAACATTGGTTAACCGGGTTGGTCCAACTGGGCTTAGGGCCCATTTTCAGTGGAGACCCGCGGAGAAAAGCTCCACTATAGGTACAGTTTGCAGTATAATCAAAAACATTTGAATCAAAAGTATTTCTACAATGATGTTAAGATAAAAGCAGAAATAGTCAGAAAAAAATTGTACATCACATAGAAAAATTAAGCGACACTATATTTACATATATACAACCAGGTAGTGTGAATTGACCATATAGAATTGTACAGATTTAGAAAGTATCCACTAAGTGGAGTACTATCAGTATGGGGAGGGACTGAAAGATGATATATAAGAGGGGGTATGGGAGGTTAGGGTGGGGCTTGACAAGGATATCTCTGTTTTGTACAGAAAAAAACATGTAATTTGTCTATCAGGGCTTCCTATAGCTGGAGGAGCTGATGCCGCTGTCAGTACATCCCCATTCTCATCCCCCCACATTTTTCTGCTTCTCCAATGTCCTACTGCACCTACTATTTCAAACCCATCTTTATCAGTACCAAGAGAAAAAATGTTATGCTTAAAAATATCTCCATTGTTACTCATTACTCTCCATCTCATTAGCTTATGAGCACATTGCTCTAATGTGTCAGCAGTTTTCTCATAAATACACTTAATGTCACCTGGTACTCATTTTACTTGCTCCAAAAACCCATGTAGTAGCCTCTTTTGCATTTGTGGGTCATCCATTTCCCTGTCACCTGTTCTGTAAGTGATTTGAAAATCCAATTTAAAATGATATGCCTATTCAAAGATCCTGTCAGAAACTGTAATATTAAAATACTCTAACAACTTTGTAGTCAAAGTTTGACCATGGGAGTATGCCAAGAGTATAGTTCTTCTGTCTATTTTAGAATCAAGCGTACATACCATGAAGGTCTTACAACACTTTTTGGAATGAATACCAAAAACATCTTTGCAATGAATCATTCCATGCACTGCCAGCTGTGTAGGAAAGCCAATCTTTAAATGTCAACTTATTGTAAAAAAATACCTTTTTTGTCATTCCAATGAGGAATGGTTTAACAAACGAAACTGCTGCAGATATCAGCTGGAGAACCTGCCACTACCTGCAGATTTGGAGCGTTAATGTTATCTGAACTAACGTGTCTCTATAAATCTGAATATGCAACTTTATACTTTGCCATGGCATTAAGAGCTTCTGTGACATTGTCCCCACCCATATTTTCCTGTGTATCCATAGCCGCATGTATAGTAATTCAGCCTTAATCTTGCATAGACATCCGAACGTATATTCTGTTTCTTTAACATTTGCATGTGTTTTTCATTAAGCTTTGTCAACTCATCATCCATCTGTTTGTCTGATAATTCCTTATCTTTGTTAAAAGAATCCCACTGTGAACCGTAGCACTGAAGCATTTCAGCTCTCTCTACAACCTGTAAACCTTTAGCATGATCTAAAATGACTGGAGTTCTCTATAAAAGGTAGAAACTGGCATTACAAAATGACACTTGACTTCATCTGATGATTTTGACTTATCCTGCATAGTCTTTACTGCCAATTGCTGTAACACAGTTTTATGACATGTTAAAGAAAAACAAGGATATCTGTTTCCACAGTTGAAAGATTCAATTTGACTTTTGTACATACTGATCAAAACAATGAATCCATTTGCACATGTAAACTTTTTCACTTCAATTTGTACCAAATAATGCTATATTACATTTAACATCACTACTGGCTTGTTCATACCACTGAATTAATAATGTACAAACTTTATCAGGAGTGTGGTTTAAGTCAAGTCCATGACCACAGAATGTGTGCCTCATGTCCTTGCTAGTATCCATGTTATTTCAGTAAGAGGCTTACTGTTTTCAGAAATGGCTGATAGGTGATCAGGCTGAGACCAAAACTGCAGACTGAAAACTCCCTCTCTGTCAAAAGCTGGTGAATGTCACAGAGCAGATGCAAAGACAAAGTCTCAATTTCACCCACTTGGAAGTTCCTGATACTGCTAAGCTGTTCAATACTGACTGTATGGAGGTTGGTTCCAACAAAATATTGATTAGTGCTCGTCATAGTGCTTTTACGAATATTTAAAAGGGTCCGAATCAAGTCTGGCACACCACTGTTAAATTGAATTATCAGAAGGTTACACAGACTGAGAGTGTCCATCATGGAAATATCAAATAGAGAAAATTATAAAGCTGCTAAGACAAGAAGTGTCATTGTTAGAAGATTATAGAAGAAGGAACAGATCAACAAAAATATTAAGAAAGATAGATGTGATAAAAGCAATGCGTAGTATTAGAACAGACCAGGACCTATTGTGCACTATTGGAGATAACAAAATAAAAATTTCAAAACAGGCGGAAAGACTCAAAAGATACGAAGATAAATATAAGGGAAAAGCAAAAAATAAGCAATGTACTAATAACCCAAAAAAGTTTTATAGAGAATTGGGAAATAAGGTAAAAGCAATTAATAGACCGCTGAAAAAAGAGGAAGTAAATACATTTTGGAGAAGTATCTATGAAGATCCTGTGGAACATAACAAAGATGCTAAATGGATAGAAGAAGTAAAAGAAAGAATAAGAAGTTTAAAGGTGCAGAATATGAAATAGGATGAAATAACAGCCAGAGAGATTGAAACAAAGTTGAGAAAAGCCTCTAATTGGATAACCCTAGGCCCAGATGCAGTACCTAACTTTTGGCTTAAAGTATTAACTTCTTTACATGAGGATAGCCATGAGTGAGACTTATTTATATGCATACCCCGAACAGACACCGCATTGGTTAAAAACAGGAAAAAACAATGCTCTTAAGAGTGAACCTGCAAGCCACCCTAAAAATTATAGACCAATAACTTGTCTTCTGACGATGTATAAAACTGTACGTGGGGATTGACTCTGACAGAGTTTAGTCATTTAGAAGAAAACTCAATTATGGCAGTAGAACAAAAGGGCAATAAAAGAAAGTCATATGGAACAAATAATAATTTGTTGTTGAATAAAGTTATAGTGGAGAACTGTAAGAAAGGGAAGAATCTAAGTATTGCATGGATTGACTATAAAGAAAGCATTTGATAGTATCCCATATTCATGGATAAAAGCGTGCTTAAAAATGTATAAGGTACATCCTACACTGATTGATTACATTACAGTAACCATGAAACAGTGGCAGACCACTTTGCAATTAAGCCATGATAAAGGACAGATTATTATCTCAGGGATAAAAATCCAAAGGGGGATATTCCAGGGTGACTCCCTGTCACCGTTGCTATTTTGCCTTGCTTTTAATCCATTAAGCTGTTTACTTAACAGCTTAGGTCATGGCTATAATTTGGCCTCTAGAAAGCAACAAAGTGTAATAACTTTTCATCTTCTCTTTGTCAATGATTTAAAATTGTATAGCTCATTAGATGAGGAATTGAAAGCACAGCTACAGGCTGTCAAAACTGTTTCAGATGATATTGGAATGTCATTTGGTCTTGATAAATGTGCAAAAGCAACCTTTAAAAAAAGGAAAATTGCAGCACCAGGAAAACATCAGTTTGTGGCAAGAATGTGATATAAAAGAACTTTAGCGAGAGGGGGTGTATAAATACTTGGGAATTGATGAAGGATCAGCAATAAGACATGAACAAATGCGAATAAAGCTTAGTAAGGAGTACTTTAGAAGACTTAAATTAATCCTGAAAACAGCATTGACACCTAAAAATAAGATCCAAGCTATAAATCAGTTTAATCTTCCTGTCCTAACTTATAGTTTTGGAGTGATTGACTGGCACCAAAAAGTGTTGGATAGACTGGATATTAAAACCAGAAGGATGCTTCATGCTCACCGAATGATTTATACAAATCACTGTATACCAAGATTATATATTCCCCATTCTGAAGGGAGGGATGGGCCTCCTTGAAATTGATTAAATGTATAGATCTGCAATCGTGAGACTCCACACATATCTACTGACCTTACAAGATCCAAATGTGATGAAAGTTTTGAAACGTGAGTAGAATAAATCTAAGATGACATCTCTGCTTAATTTAGCAGAAGCATATCAACGTCAAGCAGGAATGGGTATCAGACCAGAAGTGGATAAAAATCAGGCGGTAACTGAATGTGCTAAAAAACAAGAGAAAGGATACAAGATGAAGGATCAGATGAGAAGGCAAGAAATGTGGAAAAAACATAAATATAGTTGCAAGTATAGAAAACTTCCAGAAGAGCCTCATGTTGATCAAGAACAAACACAGGAATAGTTAAGGAGAGGTGAAGTTACATCAAGAAATGAAAGGTTAATACTGGCAGCCCAAGACTGAGCTACGTACACGTTGGTTTACTAAGTCCATTGAATATGTGGGAGAAACAGATATATGCAGGTTTGTGAAACCAAATTGGAAACAGTCACACACCTTATTGCTGTTTGCAACTATCATGGCAGAGGGACTGTATACTGAAAGGCATAATAATATAGCAAGATTGTTGCACTGGAGATTGTGCAAACATTATGGTATCAAAGTGGCTGAAAAGCACTGGAAACATGAGTCACAGAAAATCATAATAAATGATGGTTTACATTACATGGGATCACCCAATACCAACAGTCCAAAAGATAGATGCTAGAAAACTGGATATAGTGGTCCAAGAAAAGAAGACAAAAGTAGCATTGATCATTGAAATTTCCATACCTAGTGACTACAATGTCTTGCGTACAGTGAGACACAAAGTCATAAAATACCTCGATCTGCAGCAGAAACAAGAGCCATGTGGAAGAAGGATACCCAGACAGTTCCAATAGTAGTAGGAGCAACTGGTCTCATAAAAAATAATTTACAGTCCTATTTAGATATGTTACCAATTCATGTAACACCATACGAATTGCAGAAGGAGTCATTACTGGGCACATTGCGGGTGCTGTGAAGAGCACTTTTGGCCAACATCAAAGAGTGAAACAATACTAATTTCATGAACTTTAATCGTACTTTGATTTAGGAATGGGGTCCATTCCCTTCATGGTGTCAGAAACCCAAAAGACTTGGAGAAATTAAAAAGGCAGGTACTGTATATTTGTATACTAAAGTGTTTTATTGAAACAACCACTACTGTTGAGATTATTACATTTTCTTTATAGCGCAGATCACTGTCCAATACATTGCATTTCTCAGCTGACTCAAATTGCAAAATGTCCACCAGATAGTCTTTTATAGTTACTTTTATTTGAAAAACTTTGTCCTTAATGAAACATTTTTCCCTGTATTGAAGTATTTTTTGTCTGCATCCTTATCTCATCCAGAGAAAACCAGTTCTCAGCAGGTTGAAATGTTTTTTCATTGATAGGATAGTCTGTAAATTTTTCTGCTGTGTTAGCTATTTCCCTTTATTCACTTGAATATCTGTATGCATTCAACTGTTGATATTTCAGCAAGTCTCTGTTGTTAATGTGACATTCAGAAGTATAATACTTTTTGTTTCATACAAGCACATTCTGTTAAGCTAATCATATTTGTTTACTGATATTCCTTTTCTGTACTCGCAGATGCTGTGTTGTAAAAATATCACACTCTTACTATGGTAGAAGGCAGTTTTACCAAACCTCTGTTACTGTGAAGGAAAAACAGTTCAGCCAAATGATATATATTTTCTATCAAATACATGTTATTGCTGTGAGGGAAACCAGTTTTACTTTATATAATTCTGTCAATGATGATATATTTTAATAATTGTAGAAAACATGTGACTTGCAGGTAAACAAATGGCTACATGTTGTACACCACATTTAAGGCACTAAGTTTTGCCACTGATACTTGCCAACTAACACCCTGGTTTTGAAGATTAATGTTGTTCTGAGATATTGTTTTAATTTATTTTTGACATTTGATCACCAAGAAAATCTGAATGGGTAGGAGCCCATTTTCCGCAGAGGCCTGGGGAGAAAAGCTCCAAGCGTTTAGGTATTATGTGCATAATTTTGTATAAATTGTGTAGTCTTGCAAAACAGCAATATGATAGTACTGGAAAGCCCTTAAGGGCAGCCGCGGTGCTTCAGCGGTTAGCGTTGCCACCTCACAGCAAGAAGCTCTCTAGTTCGATCCACGGCTGGGGTGCCTTCTGTGCGGAGTCTACATGTCCTCCCTGTGGTCGTGTGGGTTTCCTCCGGGTGCTCCGGTTTCCTCCCACATCCCAAAGACATGCTGTAGGTGGATTGGCTTCTCTAAATTAGCCCTAGGCGTGTGTGTGTGTGTGTGTGTGTGTGTGTGTGTGTGTGTGTGTGTGTGTGTGTGTGTGTGTGTGTGCCTTTTGTGGAAGGTTGGGCACCAGGATGGCAACTCGGCACCGTAAAACTCCACTGCCAATCATGAGTGGACAGGTGATCCACTGTGGCGACCCCTAACTGGGAAAAGCCGAAAGAAGAAGCATCACTGGAAAGCCCTTAAAACATATTGACAGTTACCCCATTAATACATTGGGTCTATCTTTCCTACTTACAGCGATATAACCCTTTGTTTTACCTTAATGCTGGTAATTACGGCAAATAAAATGCAGCTTTCTTTCATAAATAATATAACGTAGTCAGTGGTCTAACAAAGAACTTCTTTATTTTGCATTATTTATGAAATATTGCAGTTGTATGAGGTATATTTTCACTGGAAGATTTTGGAGAAAAGCTTACAGTGATCAAGTGAATTCTTTGTTTTAGAATATTTTTGGAAGTGAGGGTATTAATTAATGCCCTGCTGCTCATAACTGAAACAATGCATACTGATGAAGGGTGTAATGACTATCCTTTATTTCGTAACTGTTGATATTTTTATCACCATTTCACTCTTTATCCTTGTTATCAGTTAAGAATCTTCAGGCACACAAAAATTTCCAGTGCTAAGAAACTAAGAACCAAAATGAAATGCACCAGTACCATAGGCCAGATAAGGTAGTGAATAAGTAAATAACTTTTTTGGACTTAAGCACTTTCATCCAAAAAATCAGGACTTTATCAGAACTGTTTTTACAAGATGTCACAGGTTTAAATAACTGATTTAGTAGTCACGTGACTAACCATTACCTAGGTTTAAAATGCACTTGCCCACTAAGATAAAAAATAAATAAAAAATAGTTATTTAAAATACAAATAAAACATTTCTTAAGTTAATTATAAAAGTACCATTCTAACAGAAGTGTTTTTATTTTTATCATCCCATCACTCCAAGGAACTTAATTAAAACTGGTAAGTACTTATAGAAGACACACACATAACACAGCAGAAGCTGCTTTGAAATTCATAAGTTTGGCAGCTGTGGAAGAGATGAGGGTTTGGTTTGTATAGTAAATGGAATGTCTTGTAGTATAGGATTGGAAAACTCTCTGTATGAGACTTGTTGCTTCATCACTCATCCTGAAATTCATTAGCTAAACCTACATTAGAGTTCCATTTTTGTTTGTTTCTTTACACTTTCTCATTGCCATTGGCATATTTGCATATCATATATGTAACAGTCTCTTTGTGTAAAAGTAAGACTTCCTCTCCCATATACAAACATGATGGCACAGTCTTGCTATGTGCCAGTATTGTCCCTGCCTCTTAGGAATACCAGTTTCTTGTTTATAAAACATTTTTGTGAAAGAACCGGTTGCTATGAATTAAGTAATAAAATAGAATCTGACATTTCCAGATAGTTGTTTTGATGTGGTGCAGTGGCTCCACAGATATTGTCACCTCACAGCCAGAGGATCCTCAGTTTAATTCTAAGCTGAGCTGCCTTCTGTGCAGAATCTACATGTCCTCCCTGTGCTTGAGTGGGTTTCCTCGGTGCTTGCTCCTGTTTTCTCCCATATTCCAAAGACCTGCAGTAGGTGGATTGGACACTACAAATTAGCCATAGGTGTGAGTGCGTGGTGTGGATGAACAGCTGTGGCAGGGCTGGCCACTTGGCAGTGTGAACTTTGACTCTAGATAACTGTCACTGTTGAAGTGACACCCCAATTCCATGTGCAAAAAAATGTGAAAAGATGTTGTGGATTGATGGATGGATTTGCAGATGGCTGTTTCTCCCAAGAAATAAGTCCATTTTACAGTGCTATGTGATATCACCTGGCAAAACCCTTATTACAATGTTGCAGGGAGGCATGAAAGTAGAGGAGCTGATGTTTTGTATGTGAACCTGTACAATTTAATTTACCCATTCATTCCTTCATTTATCTGTTGCTTCTGTTTACCAGGAAAGTCTGACTGGGTCTAGGCTGATTTCTGAGGGTGTGATATTTCATTCAGCAGAAGCCTGAGGAGAAAACTCCAGGAAAATACAATATTAATTATTGGCATGTATATAGATAAAAAAGTACAAGTGTTGCAGTAAGCTCAACATATATAACAGGTAGTAGTAATACAGAATGAGTAACATTTTGGTGTTATTGCCAGGAGTTACTATGGAGGAAAATTGTACCCCTCACACACAGCTTGGTTGCATCTCCCCTTTATAGCCACAGATGACTAATGGTTACTAGTAGATAACTTTTGTTTAAACATTAGATATCAACCTTAAATTTAATCCAAGTGAATGATTTGCTCCAAGATTAATATAAAAACAAAATATCCTTGGGGAAATATTGTTTCCAGTGTGATATTCTGGGAATTCTGACAATACACAAAAATAGAATATACCCCATGTCTGGCCTTTTATAAAGTGCACCTGTTTCAAAATCTGAACCCGTTTTTCATGTCTGTAGATGAAAAGCTGAATCCCTTGGTGACATATAACTGTAAGATGCTGCAAAAAATCAAATTTAAAAACAACCATTCAAGTCAAGGAACAGAAGATCATCCAGGTTGAGAACTACTCTAATTACCAAGTTGTTCGCTTTCACCCAAGTAAAACAGCTTCATCAGAACTAGTAATACAGTACTTTAACACACTTAAAATTAATCGTGTTACATGATGACAAACTCATTCTCCAGTCAAACACTTTGTATTTCCTCATGTGAATACAATCAAAGACATTAAGGGTTGTATATACAAAAAATGCTCTAGAGAGAAGAGGAATGAAGGTCAGCAGGACTAAGACAGAATATATGTGTGTGAATGAGAGGGAGGATAGAGGAATGGTGAGTATGCAAGGAGTAGAGGTGGCGAAGGTGGATGAGTTTAAATACTTGGGGTCAGTAGTTCAGAGTAACGGTGAGTGTGGAAGAGAGGTGAAGAAGAGAGTACAAGCAGGATGGAATGGGAGGAGAAGAGTGTCAGGAGTGATTTGTGACAGACGAGTACCTGTAAGAGTGAAAGGGAAGGTCTACAAGAGGGTAGTGAGACCAGCTATGTTATATTGGTTGCAGACAGTGGCATTGACAAAAAGGCAGGAGTTTGAGCTGTATGTGGCAGAATTAAAGATGTTAAGATTTGCACTGGGTGTGACGAGGGTGGACAGGATTAGGACTAAGTATATTAGAGGGTCAGCCCAGGTTGGAAGGTTTGGAGACAAAGCTAGAGAGGCATGATTACGTTGGTTTGGACATGTGCTGAGGAGGGATGCTGAGTATATTAGGAAAAAGATGCTGAGGAGGGATGCCGAGTATATTGGGGAAAAAGATGCTAAGGATGAAGCTACCAGGTAACAGGAAAAGAGGAAGGCCTAATATAAGGTTTATGGATGTGGTGAGAGAGGACATGCAGGTGGTTGGTGTGACAGAGCAAGATGCAGAGGGCAGGAAGAAATGGAAACGGGTGATCTACTGTGGCGACCCGTAACGGGAACAGCCGAAAGAAGAAGATGATGTACAAAAAATGGAATATCTTTTCTGTAGATCAAGAACACCTTAGAATTTTGGGAAAAGCCCCCAGGGTAATTTATAAGAAAGATACCCGTTTTAAGACTTGACTAGAAAGCAAGGAGTTGAGGGACAACATTGGTTCTGTGGTTAAATGTGGGAAATGTGATCAATGTAGAGTTATTTTGGAGGGAATATTAATTACCATCCATGGTTTTGGGGTGATTAAATCTTAAATGCAAGTTTTCCTGTTACAGTAATGGTGTTGTTTATGTTATATGGGGAAAACAATTCAACCTTTAAAGTCTAGGATTTACCGCCACCTTTATGACGCCAGTAAAATGGATGACCACTATGTATTATATAGGTACTTATAGGACAATAAGTGCCGCAGCTTTAAGTTTTATGATGTTCATCAGGTGGAGACTGGTCCGGGAGGGGTCCTGAGACCATCATTGAGTAATGGAGGTTAAATGGTAGTTAAGAACAAAATCTGTGGTTAATCCAGGACTAAATGAATGTGTCGATTTGTAATGTGTTGAAATTTAAATCGGCTTTCTTTATGTAAGATAAATTGATATTTTGCCAAGTATTTTGTTTTTCTTAATTCATTGCATATTTAATGTTATACTATCTAAAGGTATCATATATGTACTTTTAAATAACATTGTTCACTTTATTTTTAAGTCTTAAATTTAGTGTTTCATTTAATATTTCATTTTCCATCTATCGCTCCTGTTGATTCTTTGGGTCTATATCAGAACATCGAAGTATAAAACTTCAAATGTTCTGATATCGAACACTATTCAGCGAACGCTAAGAACAGCGAAGCTGCAGGACAGTGAATTCTTTCCTCTGGAAAGAATTTGGTTGGCCGTTTCTGTGTCTTCACTATTCTTAGCTCTGTGGTGGAAAGATATTGGTTGGGTTCAGGTAAGTGTGCGATTGTTTGTACATTAGGGTTAGGGGCGGGTTAAGTGAGTTACGGTTAGGGTATGGGTTAGGTGAGTGTGAGATAGTGACGGACCTTAGGGTTTGGGTTAAGGTAAGTGGGTAGATAGTGTATGTTTAGTTTAGTGTACCGTTAGATGTAGGAATTTAAGTGTATGTGTGTGGTTGCTGTTTGTTTGATGTGCTTGTGTTGTGTGTGTGTGTGTGTGTGTGTGTGTTTCGGAGCAGCAAATAATTTTTTCCATGGGAAAAAATTTGCTGTTCTGAAAGTTCGATATTTTCATATTTAGATGTTTTGGGGCCGAAGAAATAGCGTTCGCTATTTTCATCTTTCGATAACATGATATAAACGCGGTTCTTTATATTAAATCGTATAGGGCAGTCTGGTTATTTTGTGTTTTATATGGGGGAATACAAAGTGTTTGGGAATAAGTTTTTCATGCAACATTATTAATTTTATATTAAGTATGTTAAAGTATTGTTTTAGTAGTTCTGATGAAGTCCTTTTACTTGAATGAAAGCGCTCAACATAGTGGTTCCCAAACTGGACGGTCTTGCATTGTTTGACTCAACTTGTTGCTTATGTAAAGGATACTACTGAGTTCTTTTTTAATATGAATCTTTCTTTAGCTCATGATGTATTGTTAACAACCAGTAGCTGTAACTTTTTTATGTACTTGAATCCTTCAACAGGAGAGATTAGAGATGGAAAGACTGCCCTCCCCCCCCAAAATGCACATTTAATTGGAAGAGTGATTATGTTCGGATTTATTTCAGTGAATAATTTTCTTCATAAGTATCGAAACTTACAACAAAAAAAGGGTGTAGCTGTATGATGTTCTTCGTCTTCCATTGCTGCAGTCCTGACTATTGGGTATAGTCCGCGTCCCAGTCGGCCCGAATACCAGAGTATTGGTCCGATGCAGAAGCAATTTTGCGAGTGCAGGTTGGCGTTCTGAACCGGAGTTTCAGACCGAAACAGAGTTAGAACATTTTGGTTTTTCTTGCCTCAGTATTTAACGGATGTCAGAAAAAGTGAATAACTGTATTTCTTGTGGGAAGCAGATACGGATTATCATACATTGTGTATACCTTGTTTAGGGCCTGAGCACGGCGTTGTTGGTTGCCGCTCTTGTGCTAGATTTAACAAGCGCACTATTAAGAGGAGGCTAGATTGTGCTAGGTTAGTGTTTGGGAAGCGTTGCAATTATAATATGCCGCCGGATGTTCCGGCCCGCTTCAACCAAGAAGCGCAAGGACAAAACAGTGAAGCCTAGGGGTGAGAAACCGCAGTCCGGACGCCGGTTCTTTAGAAGGCTCAGGGGAGCCAGAGGTTTTGCCAGGAGTCTCTGGAGTCTCAGGCAGATACTTTACTGTTACAGGATGTGCCCTCTCAGGAGGTAGGCCAGGCTGAGGGGCTTCTCAGGTAACTGTTCTTCCCTCTCTTCCCAAGGTAGTTAGGGCCTCTCCTTCTGTTGCCAAAGCTTCTTTTAGAGGTAGGCCAAGTTCAGCTTCTGTGGGGGCTTCTCCTAGCATTTCGGGCTCTGTGCCTAAGAAACATATGCTTAAAATGGCAGAAGATTTGATTACTCTGATTAGAGGTTCTATGCCCCGCCTGATAAGGGGCCTAGGGTGGAACAGGAGTGTGATAGTTTTGAACAGTGTGCACAGGCTTCAGGGTCTTCTGGGGAAGACGTACAAGAGTTTCCTACTTATTCTGATTCTGATGTGGATGATTCCACTCCTACAGCTTCTCCTCCTGAGGATTTTTTCATTTTCAGAGACTCTTCACTCCATGAGGAGCACTTTAAATGGGAAGGCCAGGATTACTCTGATTCCAGGAAAAGGCTTAGGGAATTCTTGGCTATTCCTCCTGTGTTGAATGTGGTGGAGGATGTTTTTGCAGAGGCTTCCCTGAACCCTGACTCCTTGCCTCCTGCTCCTGTTAAGCCTGATAGGTATTATAGGGTGCCCGAGGCTCATAAGTATTTGTTTAAGAGTCCTAGACCCAGAAACTGTTTCTCAGGGGCCAAAGGTGTTAAAGCTTCTGTGGTTAAAAATCCTGTACCCTCTGATAAAGAGGCAAGGGCTTTGGATAGGTGGGGTAAGAAAGTATATACTTCTTCCACTCTAGCCATGAGGGCGTTGAATTGTCAGTTTCATATGCTAAAATCAGAATTTCACAATTGAAATCTAAGGTGTATGCTTTGGCGGAAGGTATTGAGTGTAAAGAATTGCTGGATTTGATTCATGTGTCTGAACAAGTGGGTAAGCATTCTTTGCAGTGTAGTTTTGATGCTGTTCAGGCCTCCTCGTGGCTGCTACTAGTTCTACATGCCTGGTTGAAGGATCAGAATTTAGCTGAGCATGTTAAGACCAGGATTTTGGATGCTCCTTTACAGTCTGATGTGTTGTTTGGACCGCCTGTGGGAAGCAGTTTTAAAGAAAATGGAGGACAAAGCTAAGTCTATGCAGACTGTTAAAGAAAATTGGCCTGCTAAGGGGTGGACATATCCTGCTTATGGTTCCCAGTCTAGGGGTAGGTCTAGGTAGGGGCAGGGCTCGGCCTAGATCAGAGTTCACCTGCTCAGAATTCTGGTGAGGGCAGGGTCAGTCCGCAGACCCAATGACCTGCCTTTTCAGCTGCCAGTGGATTCTCGTCTGGCAGCTCCTTTGGGAGGAAGACTGTCTCTTTTCAAAGAAAATTGGGATTTAATCACTCAAGACAGATGGGTGCTGGATATCATTCATCACGGTTACAGATTTTATTTCCACACAATGCCCCTTTCAAAGGCATGCCAGATGTTCCTCCTCCACAAAGAAAAGAGGCTCACAAGCAAGTTTCTCAGTTACTCCAGATAGGGGCCATTCAGCCAGTCCCTGTATCAGAAAGGGCTTTATTCTCGCCTGTTCCTAGTACCAAAGAAGGGGAACACGTGGAGACCAATTTTGGATTTATCTATCCTCAACACTTATCTGGACATTCCCAAGTTCAAGATGTTGACGTTACAACAACTGTTACCTCTGCTGGGCAAAGATCACTGGATGGTAACTTTAGATCTCAAGGAAGCTTACCTTCATGTGCCTATAAGGCTTTTTCATTATCAGTTCTCTGCATGTTCTGGCTCTTCAAGGCATTCAAATCTATCCTTACTTGGACGACTGCCTGATTCTGGCTCAGACCTTCTACAGCATCTGGAATTTGTCATAGCAGTGCTAAGATGCCTGGGGTATTCTGTGAAAGTCCAGTCTAGTACCCTCTCAAGATATGTGCTTTCTGGGTGTGAGACTGAATACAGCAGTTTTAACCGGACAAACAGTCTGTCACCATCAACTATCTCATCAGTCCGTGCTGACTGCAAGGACAGTCCTTCAAGTTCATGGCAGCTGCAATGGTATCTCAAAATGTATGGACAAAGGCATTCTTGTGGTGGGCTCAGGAATGTCACCTAAACAAGGGACTCTGCTCATCTAAATGGAAAGTGGATGGATGCCAGACTACAGCATCTACATATCAACATGAAGGAGATGTTAGCAGTCCAGTTTGCATTGATGGCTTTCAAGGAGTTACTTCTTCCAGGGCAGTGTTGATTCTAACAGACAACACAACTGTCATGTGTGGTACATCAACAAGCAAGGGGAACACATTCTTATCCTCTATGCAGGCAAGCAATGATTTTATGGGAGACTGGTTTCTGCCAGGAGCACAGAACTCCCTAGCAGATGTGTTAAGCAGACAAATCATGGATCCCGAAACTGGATCTTCATGTATTTCAGAAATTGACAGTGTCATGGGAACTCCAGACATAGATCTGTTCGCTTCTCCACTAAACCACCAGCTGCCAAAGTAGGGTTTCATCACACAGCTTGGAAAGTGGATGCTCTGTCTTTCAGTTGGAAAAACCTTCATGTCTATGCCTTTCCACCTCTGCCTCTTCTTCCAAAGGTATTATTAAAGGTCAGACAAGACAGGCCAAGGATGATTTTGATAGCTCCAGATTGGCCTCCCTCTGATTCCTCATCTGTTATCTCAGCAAGAGATGGTCATCTGCTCAATGTCAAGCTTCACTCTTCATCTAACAGCCTGGCATATTCTCTCTTGAAGCACAGCAGGTCTCAACTTCCTCAGCAAGTTTTAAATGTGATTATGGAAGCTAGAAGACCTAGTACAAGGAAGGTGTACAAATGGAAGAGATTTTTATTTTGGAGTTCAGCAAAGAATTTGGAGATTTCTGAGCCTAATTTGAGTGTGGCTCTTCAATATCTTACTGAGTTATGGACAAAGGTTTGTCCTCTTCTCCATTAAGATTCATGCTGCTGCAATTTCAGCCTCATTTATGATTGACCACCCCCCTTTTTTTTTTGTCCCTTTGTTCAAGCAGTTTCTTAGAGGGCAAAGAATATAAGACCTGCTTGGGATCGCTACTGCTGAGTTGAAATACTTGTCATGGAAGACTGTTTTCTGTTGGCCATTACTTCTGCAAAGCCTTTTGATTTTCCATAAGGATTATGCTAAGGTGGTTTCTAGTGTGGCTTTAAACCAAACTATTCATTTGCCTACTTTTTATGCATCCCCAAAATAAAGGGAAAAGATTTTGCACTTTAGATGTACACAGGCAATTGAGATATTATTTATTTAGGCAGTCTCAGCAGTTGAACAAACTATTTCCTTTGCATTGCATTTTGTTATTCCCATCATGGCAAGGAGATTCCAGCTCATTCCACTAGGGCTACTGCCCAGCATTTCTATGGCAACTAAGGATATTTTGGAAGCAGCTACTTGGAGTTCTCTACTATTATCATCTTCTATTCTACTCTATCTATCTAAGTCTAGGGCTGGTTTTGCCACTGCTGTTTTGCAAGGTATGTTATCAGCTCTACTACCTTATAATTTTTAGCCTCTCTTTTCTCTGCTTTGGGATTCTACCCAATAGTCAGACTGCAGCACAATGGCCTCTGTGTTTAGGGGTGGTTGTGTAGGTGAGTTTACATGCTTAGACATCTAGTCAGGACTGCAGCAATGGAATCCTCGAACATCTACATTTATGGTAGGTACAAAACTGTACTTTCAAGAATAGCTATGACCTTTGCTAGCACAGTTATGATACAGTGGGGAAAAAGTAGTATGTTTTCACATGTAGTATTGGATTTATTTGGGAAAGTAGGAAAACAGGACTTCAGTAACTTTTTTAGAAGAGATTAAGTTTTTTTTGAAGTTCACAGGAAACTTTTCTATGAAGAGCATTGTTAGTAATAATTATTTTTATTATAATTATTTTTTTAGCTGTTTCTATCAGTTTGGATGACAAACAGTATTTTTCAATCTACAATGTATAGAAAGCCTACATTTTAGAGCATGTATGAATAAGTACCAAGGTTATGTGAAAAAAAATATAATGAAAGGTCAGGTTTATAAGATTGCCCAGGCTCATTTCTGACTGTGTGAAAGAATTGGAGCAGAAGCAAGACCTTGAGGAAATGAATCATTGAAGATTAAGTTAATTATCTAGAAAGATTGAATAATATTGATCAGTTATTAATGATATTAATGAAATAGAGACCATTTCAAACATGTAAAAATGGTTGTTCCAGAATTGTTACTAACAAATAAAGAGGTGAGTGTGGTGTTTTTTTCCCACGTTTGGCACCCCTTCTGACCATCAATCCTCTCTCATTGCATGTCCAGTTGACCCACTCATTCTACCAACAGAGAGCAATGGGTTCTCTATTTTGGTTTTCTTTCTGCATTGAGCTGCCAGGAATGGTGCCATCATCCTGAAGAGGTTAGAATTTTTTTTTCTAGCTGTAATGCCCTCCCCAGATTGACGATGCAGGTGTGTATGTGTATGTCATGCTGGGCAGGCAGTTGAGTGGCCAGAATGTGTCCTCAGCCCTAGAACCTGTAGTGGCCACAGCTAATCAGCTGTTTCCTAGCTCCCTCTGGCTTTCTTGCAGAGCTCCTACCTTCCCCAGAGCTCAAAAGAAAGACCACCCACTCAAGCTCCCGCCAACCGGGAAAAGTGTGCCCCACCTTCCTGCCAGTGCCGTCAAGCACCCTAGCTGCTAAATTAACTTAGGTCAGCTTAGTTGTAGGCAGGATTTTATCCCTCTACACTGTGGTGCAGCCAAAGAGAAGGTTAGAATGACTGGCAAGAGCCCACTTTGTAGTCATAAGTACAAATATTAGGATAATTTTAGAATTTAAAACGGCCTATTTGTATAGGCCCTACAACCATCAGGTTTCATCGTTAAAGTGTGGCATGTGTTGCCATCTAGATCTCAGTAGCTATATTAAGGGTGTTCTAAAAGTCTGGCAACTAACTTCTGTATAGAAATGTTTTTTTTTTCCCCCTGCAACAGACTTACATTTAATGTATTTTAACAATAGTTTTGTACATGTTTTGTAAGTACTTGCTGAGTATGTCTTTTAATAGTTGACATTCCTGTACATAGGCATATATTTCAACAATACTGGAATGTCAACTACACAAATGATAGACCTAGAAATGAACTGAATCTAAACTTCTCACAAAAGGAAAATTCTCTAATAGAGATCCAGGTCAAGCAAAAAAAAAAAGTGCTTGCAAACATTGGAGAGAAAAGAATATAAATGATTGGAAAGAGGCTGGAAGTATGATCTGTGATAATTTATGAAGGGGGCTAATAGCTGAGAATTTGGGCATGGAATATTACCGGGATTAGCCACTGGTTAAAGGAGAAAGAGTGTTTAAAGTACTTAACTCTATCTATTTAGTGTTTTTTCTTTTCGTTTAAGGAGGCGCTGGATCGTTACAGCAGATGACAGCAGTGCCTCTAAGAGTGAAAACGCAGACAGTGAGGGTAATCTTACATAAAGCATTGCATTTTATGTAAGGCATGTTAATTCTGGCAGGTGACTGGTATGTTGTGTTGGATAATGGAAACAGGGGAATGGGTAAGGCAGAGAAAATATATTTTATATACATTAAAGATTCTTTGGTATACTGACTGGAAGTAGGCAAGGAGTGCAGAGGATTTGAGTTTTTAGTCTGCCATGGAATCAGTATTCTAGACTGGAGAAAATATTCATATTTAAAGGAACATAACTGTAGTAAGAGTTGAACACAGGGCCTGTAATATACTTGGATCATGACCAACTATAATGTGTCTTTTGAGATGAGTACTGGAAAACAGTTGTCCAGGCATTGAAAATTTAAGTAATGTGGTTGAATAATGAACAATTAAAGAGCTAATTACAAGGTACAGTGAAAGCGGAATTACAGAGGGTGGGGCATATCAGTCCAGATGTGTGGGAAGGAGTGACTAAGAACTTTCAGTGGCTGATTTGTTAAAGACCGACGAGATGAAGAGACGGGACTAATGAGAAATTTAAGGGAATTACTATTATTGCCCAACTTGGATTGGAACTGCAGAAATTAAAGAGGGAGAGGTAGAAGATAGAGAATGAAAATCTGGGAACAAGGAAAAAAATCTGTGGAATCTGAAATGAGCACAGACACCTAGAGCCGTAAGAGCACTTCCTGCAAGATTAAGGCAGCAGATCGTTGAAAGGCTATTTTTGTTTTTCAAATCAGGAAAGAGAACACACAGAATTTGGTAAGGGAAGAAAAGGATATTACTGGTATTTAAGCAATATTATGAGGAACTGCATAGAGGAGAAGATGAGACCGAAGAAAAGAAAGTTGTGCAAGATAGTTTCCTGAAGAGTTTGAAAATACAAAGACAATGTGAAGATCAAAATCAGCTGGTTAGGGATATTAGAGGATGAAATGAAAAACACAACTTGTCTACAGAAGATGAGGAAAATGATGAGAAGTAATGAGTTACTGATAGAAATATGAAAGTTAGCAGGCCAAGAGTTGGTATAACAATGGAAGATGTTGTTTAATGTGGTGTGGAAGGGGGAGCCTTGCCCTGGTTGGAAACCAGGGATAACAAATCAGATATACCTGTTGCTCAGGCTGCTGCAGAGAGATTGACCTATTGCCAGCTGTGATACTGAGAAAAGATAAGTGTTTATTCTAATTTTTTGTCTGCATTTTGATTTAATATCTCTGTAATCTGTACAACACATACTTCTTCTTCTTGTGTGTTATAGCTGTATATCTCTTACTGTTGACCTCAGTTGTAGTGAAACTTTGTCTGGAGGCCTTGTCTGTTTTCTTAGTGGCAGTAAGTTTTCAGAACTAGTTTCATCCGGCCAAAGTTTTCCTACATCTGTATTGTTTGGTTTCTGTCCTGTGTTTGAAATCCGATATACCTGTTGCTCAGGCTGCTGCAGAGTGACCTACTGCCAGCTATGATATTGAGAAAAGATAAGTGTTTATTCTCATTTTTGTATGCATTTTGATTTAATATCTCTGTAATCTTGTACAACTGTACTTATTATTCTTGTTTGTCCTCATCCACCCTCCCTGTTTTTGTTTTGGTTTTGGTTTTAGTGGCTCTGCAATTGCCCGCCCCTCCTGTAAGTCTGTATTTGAACACTCCTCCTCCTGAGTCCGTCTCATTTGCTCAATTAACTGAATACAGTGAGATCATATTCTGAGTCTAGTGTTCACTCTACGTAATACAGAGAGAAGATTTGAGAAGGCTAACCCACTTAGGTTCTTCCTTCCTCTCTCCTTGCACTTTACTAACAAACAAAAAATTAAATTCATCTGCTTTTACTGTATTTGTGTTCCTCCTACTTTATTTTGCTTTTGCCTCTTAAAAGTACTCAATTTTATTTATTCTGCTGCACTTATTGCTGCTTGGTAGTGGCCTGATTAAATTGTAACTGTTTATTCTAAGTCTTTTGGTTTAAGCACTTGGGCTTCATACCGGTTATTTTATATTAAGAAGGTTTGTGGTCTGCACTGTTGTGGCAGGACAGGTAGCTTACATCCTTCTAAGCTGGGAATTGCTGATTGAAAGCTCAGTGTCTGCTATTCTAAAAGTGTATTAGTTCTGGTTTAAGCACTTGTACATCTGATAAGCACTTAGGCTTCAGGCCAGTTATTCTACATTCAGAATGTTTGTGGTCTGTACTCTTGTAGGAGGAGAGGCTGGATTCTGCCCTTCTGAGCTGGGAATTTCTGGTCACAGGCTTTATTGTGCCTGCTTATTCGAACTGTTTCTTTCTGAAATTGGTGCACCTTGTTGCTATAGCATCATAGAACCCGATTCAGGCCTGCCGAATCTAGCTTTGTTTGTATAACTTGAGCACTGATTCAGGACATCTTTTTTGGTGAAGGTTCCCCTGCACCCTGGTAGCAGGAGTGTGCAGTTAGAGCTTGTCTGAAGACTGCTGGAACAGGGCTTAGTTTTTTTCTGGTTAATTGGGTAACTTGTTTAAATCAGATTGTTCGTTTTCTATTGTTTTATTTATTTATATATATAAATTGCACTTTATTCATCTGCTTTTACTGTATTTGTGTTTCTTCCTACTTTATTACTAGGGGCATTGACTACAACTCTGAACCAAGATAGATATATAACAATAAGCATCTTATGTGCATTTAAAGTGGTTTTTTTTTTATTGTATTTGCTTTATTTTCTGAAAAAAGAGGGAAAAAAAGGTGTGTGTGTGTGTGTGTGTGTGTGTGTGTGTGTGTGTGTGTGTATATATATATATATATATATATATATATATATATATATATATATATATAATTGTGTGTGTGTGTGTATATATATATATATATATATATATATATATATATATATATATATATATATATATATATATATATACTTACATATATTTGTTTCCTGCCTTTCTAAGCTAGTATAGTCCAGTTTTCAGGTTAGTGCTGAATTCAGGGCTTTGTTACAAATCTCTGTGTTTGCCCATACCTTACTTGGATAGAAGGAAGTTTCTCTGCTCACCTTGTGAGAGAGGGGAGCTTTGAGCAGCCTGTCTGTCCCAGGAGGAGTGGTCTCAGCCCAGAAAGTAGTAGTTTATTGGCCATTTTGGGCTAATTTCTCTCTTTCATTTCCCTGCTATAAAAACCGCATTTCCCCAGTTTTGTGCACCGAGCAGCTAGGGTAAAACTATTCCCGGCTCCACAAAGTTGCCTCTTCAATTTTTCCCTTGGAACTAGACAAACTTTCAACTTAAGCACTCAAGCCATTCATTTCTCAGTCCGGCACTTGCTCAAAACTCATAGCAAGCACTTATAAACCCTAGCACTACAGAAGGGCAAGGCTCTCTATTCTACCTTACCAGCCATTCAGTAAAACAGTTTACTGTACCTATCCAGGCATGTCCAAAGGGCAGTTTCAGGTGTACTCTCCAGTCCAACTGGTGAATCTGGGCATTTTGAGGCAGTGTTACTCATGTACACAGACAGCCCTCTCCTCATACCACCAAACACTAATACATGCGAGAGATGCAATTATACAGCCAAACTGGAGGCTAAGCTCTCTCAACCCAAGACTGGATCAGACGGTCAAGAGGAGAAGGGAAATACTGGCATCACACCACCAGTCTCACATAGACCCATTAAACCAGCACAGGCAAAAAACACAACGTAAATACAAGAAAACATACTCTGAGGCTCTAAATAAAAATCTGCAAAAGCAACAGAGCCCTCCAAAGCAGACATCCAAGCAACCTCAAACCCCCAACACAAACCATGAAACACATACTTCACAAAAGCAGTGAACCACGCAATCACAGCCCTCAAGACAAAATAACATACCCAACATACTAGTAATAGGTGACTCTCTATAGTCAGGCACACTAACGTCCCACTCACTAGGCTGAATAAGGAGAAGGTTACGGTTAGCTGCCTGTCGGGGTGACAGGATCTGCCACATAACATAAGCACTCTGGTCTCTCCAGAACAAGTACAAATATGACTCTGTCATTGTCCATGTTGGTGTGAATGACCTGAGCCGTACTTCCCTGGACTACATGAAAAGAGACATGGAAGAGCTCTCTGATCACGTAGCCCAGGCTGGTATGACCCTGACCCTAAGTAGCATCCTGCCCTCACCAAGAATGATACCACTGTATAAAGAAAAAATTATCAATTTCAACAATTGCTAAGTTTCTGGTGTCATTCAAAGGGGATCCAGTGTTTGTCTGCCTGGGATGACATGCTCGACAAGCAACGTTGCTTCGCTAGAGACTGCTTGCACCTGTCACCCTTAGGCTTTCGAATACTGGCCAAGGCTCTTGCCACCCCCATAGTGCCTTTTTTAGGCAAGGCTCAAAAGACAAACCTGCGTTTCAAAAGACAAACCCACCACCGTAAATAGCACAAGTGACAAAAATCTGAGGGTAATACTACTTGATCAAAAAACTTGTAGAGCCAGCAAACAGTGACAGGCAAAAAGTAATTTTATTAGTTGGAAGACATAAAGCTAAAAATAAAGCAAACCGGTTTCGGCTGTCAAGCCTTCTTCAGTGCATTAAATTTAGTTAAGCATACATGCAAATATATATAGGATAGCACCACTTGAAGTCCATAGATGTAAATTGCATCCTTCATTAAAGATATTCATTTAAACCTGGGGGAAACAGGGCACCCAATTTAATAATCCATTTTTTCTCCATATTGTTTAATAACCGATGCCATCCTGATTTGTTATTACTGTTTCGCTGTATCCTATCAATCACTGTAAATCTAAATGTGGCTTTGGGGTGTTTTTGTGTATGTTTATAAAGCGCATTTGTTAATTTACCAGTTCTGGTATCACTGAAATGTTCTGATATTCTGAATTTGACACACCTGGATGTTTGTCCCACATAGAAGGCTGAACAGTTGCAAGAAACCATATAAATCACCCATTCAGACTGGCAATTAGCAAAAAAACTTTATAGAAAATACCTGTCCAATGTTTTTACTAGTAAATTCTTTCGTCTTAGACATGTTCTTACAATGGGTACAGTGTCCGCATGGGAAGCATCCCTGCAAGGGCCCCCCTTCCAAAGTTATTTGTTTAGGGCTGTTGTCATATCTGTTCACTTGTTTGTAATGGTTCAAAAATGAACCAATATTCTTCCCTTTCCTATAGGAAAAATGACATGTATCCTCTAACAAGGTGCTAAGCTTGGTGTCAGCCAGTGTTCTGCGGACACTGTTAATGAGGACATCCATGTTTTTCCCATAAGTGGTCACCAATCTGATTTGGGATTTATGGCTTTGTTTTTTGTCTCTATACTGGAGTAGGGTCTCCCTATCTTGATTTGCAGCACGTCTGCCTTGAGCGATGTCCCCTTTCTTGTATCCTCGGTCACTGAACCTGTTAACCAAATCAGACTCGTATGTATGATCGGTCTTAGCATCAGAACAAATCCTCTTCAGGCGTAGGAATTATGACTTTAGGATGTTTGTGCATATATGGGGGGGATGAAAGCTGGAGGCATCGAGCAAGGAGTTGTATTCAGGGTATTTCCGATAGACCTCAGTTGTCAATGTATGGTCTGCATTCCTAGTTACTAATACATCTAATACATCCAAAAAAGTGATTTGGTCTGT
Organism: Protopterus annectens; assembly: GCF_019279795.1. Taxonomy (NCBI): domain Eukaryota; kingdom Metazoa; phylum Chordata; order Ceratodontiformes; family Protopteridae; genus Protopterus; species Protopterus annectens. The sequence continues at coordinate 855,513,800 of NC_056739.1, forward strand.
GTCAAATGTAATCGTAAACTGAATGCCCCATTTGTTCTCATTCAAATATGTGACAAACTCCTTGAGGTATATAATATCAGACCTCGATACCAACCAGCAATCATCCAGATATCTCCTCCATATGTCGATCTCATCCATGTATATATTATGGACTCTGTCATAAATGATCTATTCCTCGATGTAAGCCATGAAGAGATCGGCATAGATCGGAGCAAACGAGGCCCCCATAGCAGTGCCTTTAGTCTGTAAATAACAATTGTTCCCATAGAATATAACATTTTTGGTTAATACATGCTCAGCCAAACAGAGCAATAATGTATTGAAACCTGGGGGATATAATTCAGACTTGATTAACCAATATTCTAAGGCATCTAAACCTGCCCAATGGGGGATGTTGGTATATAATGCAGAAACATCCAGAGTACACAAATACCACCCTGTTTCTAACTGCATGTCTTACATAATCCGAAGAAACTCTGTAGTGTCCTGAATTCTAGCTCTCTAACACATTTAAGCAAAGATTTAAGATGCAATGTTAGGAACTGTGATAGTGGTTCTGTGATTGAGCCTCTGCCTGAGACAGTAGGTTGGCCAGGTGGGTTTTGTAGATTTTTGTGGATTTTGGGAAAAAAATATATGTATTGACTGCAAGGGTCAGCTACTGTGAGATGATACAGAATATAACTGTTAATGATTCCCTCCTCCCTGGCTGATTGCAAAAACTCATCTATTTGCCTCTTAAAACCGGGTGTAGGGTCTATTACCATATATGTATAATACCTATTGTCTGACAATTGTCTCATAGCTTCAGAGTTGTATAGAGACCAATCTTGAACCACAATAGCTCCATCTTTGTCCGCTGACAATATTACCAATTCCTTGTTATCTGCTAATTCTCGAATCATGCCCATCTCCTTATGGGACACATTATTGTGTTTGGCCCGAATATCCCTAAAGTTAAAGTGTAGATCTTTGAGAATAGAGTTGTAAAACATACACCCATTGGGATGCATGGGTGGGATAAAGTTTGATTTGTGATACCTGAATCTGGAGTTAGGTTCTGAGTTAGCTGTTGTCTGAAAAAATCATTTCAAATTCAGTAATCTACAGAAATCTGAGACATCTTTAGCAAATGTGTCTTCAGGAACAAAGAAACCAGGTATAAAGTTGAGACCTTTATTCAGTATTTTTATATGTGCAGGAGACAATTCAGTCTGATGTATTCAACAAATTATTTATTTCTTTACAATCAGCCTCAACAGATCTACCATGCTGTCCACCTCTGTGTGTGTGTGTGTGTGTGTGTGTGTGTGTGTGTGTGTGTGTGTGTCCACCTGTTTACACTTGACCCTAAAGGGGTGGAAGAATTCCTCCTTTTGGAAACTGGTGAGTTGGAGGTGTGTTGTGTATTGGACTCCAAAGTCGTAGAGGATTCTTCCCCTGATTCATCACAACTAGATGTATTGGATTTTTTAAGGATGGACCTGGGTCTTTTTCTTTTTGTTACCTTCCTGTTAGAAAAATCAAATCTGACATGTTTTTATTGGTTGAGAAAGGATGCCCACCCTCATAGTCAGTGAGATCTCGGTGGAACTTACTCATTTTCTTATCTTTCAGTGTTTGTTCTAGGGTTAAGAGATCCTGCCCTAGTTTCTTTAGGTTGTTTAGGTAACTATCCTGCCCTTCAAATTTGACAATATCGTTACACATATCGGTGATCTGTAAAATGTGCTTGTCTGTGATCTTATCGTGATATGAGGCCAGAATCTTAACAAATTCCATTGATGTCTTATGCTGTGCTGCAGACCATTGTTCTAGTAAGATGGGGTCCGCCTCAGAAACTAATGGTTGTGTATGGACTCTAAGCCCTCTAGGTGATATATCCTTTGCTATATAAGCCTTAAAAGGTTTGGCATGCCACACATTGGCCCTTAGAGTCCTCATACGTTTGTTCAATTTGTGAAAAGCGACCTCGTATCTATTTGCTGTTAGAGGGGTTTCATTACTATTGTGTTCTCCCAGATTGGTGAGGCCAAAAGCCGCTAGGTCATCTCGATCAGATGAGAGGCCTTTCAGTAAATTCGTGAGTTCCATGTTGTTGTATCTTTCGGCTTTTCCTGGTTAGGGGTCGCCACAGCAGAACTCCGGTCCGCTAATGATTGGCAGTAGATTTTTACGTACCGAGTTGCCAGCCGTGACGCACAACCTTCAGCGAAGGTACACCCATTCACGCATGTCCCCACACAGAAGACGCTTTAGCTGAGAATCGAACAGGACAACATCTTACTGTGAGGCAACAACGCTACCGCAGCACCACCACCGCATATTGGATTGAATTAATACAGAAAACAATATTCGTCAATAACTATAAAAAGTGAGTTGACTCGTATATGATAAAGAATGACATCCATGATCAAAGTATGTATAATGTTCAATTGAATGTGAACAGACAGTGCCAGGCCCCTTAGTCAAATTATTCAGATATTCACCATTGCTACGTTGCATAAATCATGAGGACAAAAAGGCCCCTGCTGTCATTTAGAATCAAAAAGATACTGAAAAACTTGAACAATATAATAGCTACTGTGCTGGGTTGTTTCCCATGTCTGTGGAAGACTTAGCTTAGTTGGTTATACCAACTGGAGAACATCTTTATTGCTTTTTTCAAAATATTTTTAAACTTTTTCTACAGAGGGGAATAACCGGAACATTCTTTGTCATTCTAAACAAGGGATGAGGCGAAGAAGCAATTTTTGCAACTTGCGCTTATTTATTTCGGGCTCATTGGCCCATCCTCAGGCTTTTGGCTTCTATCAGGTACTGTGAACATATCCACAGCCAGAAAAGTGAACAGGAGCCACCGTTTCTTTTCTTTTTAGCGATTTATTCAGTTATCCAAGAATGCACAAAAAATAAATCAAGCGCTTTCGCCCGGGCACTCCCAGGCTTTATCAAGATGCTGAATCAAACAACTCTTTGTTTTTTTATATACAGCTTAATTAGTTAATTACTTAATTAAAAATCCTTTATTAGATTACAATTTAAAATACTTGTTTGCTTAAAGCTATCACAGTTGTTAAAATACACAAAGAATATATTAAATATTAAATATTAAATATATTAAATGTCATAAAAAACTTCACTTAGCTTTCAGTGAGTAAGTAAATGAACTTTAGAATAAACTTTTAAAGGTACTGTGCAAAATCAAATGGTGGTTCCTGTTCACTTTTCTGGCTGTGGATTTTGTGATTACCAGTGGTGGTTTGACCTGCAGTTGTTTTTTTGCTTATTCGTTTTGGTTACGCATGGCGGAAAACGCAGGAACCCTTGACTTCAACAGTACACCCAGCATTCTAGCTGATGACAAGGAACTGGCGGATGACGCCCCCGTTACCAGAGGGGAATTTAGGCAAGTCATTTGCTTACTTTCGCAACTCAGCGGATTACTTACAAAAGAAGGTAGTACTAATTTCAAGGCACTACCACCTAACCAACAAGAACTGACCAAGGAAAATGAGCCAACCGTTAGAAGGAAAAGGAATTCAACGGAAGTCTTCGATGACTAGCTTTTACTTAATCAACACACTCAGAATCAATGACACAAATGTCCGACTACTAATCAAGGATACTTGGCAAAAGATTTTAACTTAAAAAAATGGATTAGCAAACATTTTACGTTTGCTCAAGGTACTGTGCAGTCTTGCAATAATAATAGCAATGTTCATGTTGAACAACTCGTTACTGAACTGAACAACAAGCTGTATGCATATAAAACGGCTCAGCTTGAAATAGAATATTTGTCAGAATGTATAAGGGTAGAACGCATACCAAAGGGTCTACGTTTTATTAAACTACCCAACGATGCTCAGCCTGGCACTAAACTTTTCAATGATATATCAGAACTATTCAATAATACAGGTTTAGAAATGTTGAAGCTGATGGTGAATGATTATGAAGGAAAAACCACGTCTCTTTTAACTGAAATTAACAAGTTGAATGAAACTATTGTGAGCAATATGAATTTTGAAAATGTAAAACGAGATTACGAAAATTCATTTAGGGAGGTAGATGAACATTGTAATAGAATTGTAATGAGAAAAATTAGGAAACTTGAGAGAGATTTACAAGAATATAAGAATGGTACTGCATATAGTTTTATGAAAAAGGGTAGAACTTTGTCCACCAAACCAAACAACAATGAGGGATTTAATAATACAGAGGGTAATGACAACGAAGCTAACAATTGGGTAGAGGCCCCTAGAAGGAGTGAAAGATTAGCTCAGAAAGGTAATCATCCAAACAAACAGGTTTTTCAATATGTTCCAGGAAGACAAATGAATCTGGAAACAAATCAGTCAGCACAAATGTGGAACAGATTCAGGAGGCAGTAATGGCAAACCTCCTGGTTAGAGAAGAAATAGAAGTTGGTCAGCAAGTTAACCATCCACATTCATGCACAGTAGTCAAACAAGATAATTTTGCTATTTACAATTTTACAGAAGTAGAAATCAATGAAACATTTTTTACTTTATTTACAAAAGGTTTACATTTTGTACCTAATTCTTCTATGAATATTACCAAAACCATTATAGATTTAAAGCTATTTATGCGACAACTTAACTTGAGTATTCATTTTGGTGCTGAACAAAATAAAAGACACTGGTTTCAGAGAACTAGTACTTTCAACCCACCCCTCCATTCTGCTTTGAAAATTTATGAAGATCTAGTGGAGAATGAGTTCAGAAATCTGGACAAGCAAAACAAATATAATGAAATTAAGAATTTCCCTGAAGAACTTAATAAATTGATTGCATCTCTCAAACAAGAGAACATAAGAGTGATGAAAACTGACAAAGGGGGTGGGGTTGTACTTGTGTATAAACAAGCATATGAAGCTTACATTTATAATTTGTTACACGACACAGAACAATACACCCAAGTTTCAGTTAATGAAAGAAATATTGCCTACGCCAAAATCAAATACAGTTTGGAAGATTACCTTTTACAAGGGGCAATCAATGAACAACTGTTTAATTTTCTTTTGGTACAAAAACCATTGACGCCTGTTATATTTGGCATACCAAAAGTTCATAAGGGGCTGCAACCTTTAAAATTTAGACCCAATGTAGCAGGAGCAAAAGGCATAACAGAACCCTTGGGTAAATACATTGACATTTTGACTAAAAATTGTGTCACATCAATAAAATGCCTGTGCAAGGACTCATGGGAATTCTTAAGTGGAATAAAAAAATAATTCTTTTTTGAGACACAACTCATGATTACTATTGACATCATCGACTTGTTTCCCAGTATTCCACATACAATAGGGCTTAAATGGTTTAGTATTATGCTCTCAAAACTCACCAGTTTTAGTGGCAACACCATAAACTTGTTAGTTGAATTTATGGACACCATTTTGAATAATAATTTCATAATTTTCAACGGGGAGTTATATAAACAAAACAAAGGTGTTGCCATGGGAACACCATGTGCTTCGGCATATGCGAGCATGGTGTTACATTTTTGGGAACTGGAATTTATTTTTCCATCAAAAATGGGCTCAGTGTATTGTCCACTACAAGAGGTTTTTAGATGATATTTGTATTCTATGGAAAGGTAGTTATGATGAATTTAATAGTTTCATGGACCATATAAATTCCTCCACAAACTTTTTAAAATTTACATACGAAATAAATCCCTATCATTTACATTATTTAGACATCAACTTGGTGAAAAATATTGAATCAAATTGTTTCGAATCTAGTATTCATAGAAAAAGTACATATTCGAATATGTTCCTTCACTTTGATAGTGGTCATCCCTTTTTCCAAAAAAAGAGTATTATAAAAGGCCAATTGATCAGAGCATCGAGAATTTGTAGTACCGATAACCTGTTTCAAGTTGAGGTGGAATATTTGAAAACATTATTCCTTGAAAAAGGCTATCCTCTTAGTTTAATTAACACAGTGGCTACTGAAATCTGGTCCAAGAGAAAGAACCAATATTCACCATTGCTTGGCAAAGAATCAATAAATATGACGGGAAACAAAGAAACCATGGTGAATAATAACAACAAAAGTCAAGCTTTTTCATACACTTTTAGCAGTAACAGTGTTGACATAGAAGCTATTATAACCAAATATTGGCCTATTTTATCCAATAATACGGAGATCAATAAACTGATTCCAACTTTGCCAAATTTTATTAGGAAGAGAAACAACAACCTAAAAGATTTATTCGAAAGAGAAATGGCATGCAACATCTACAATAACCAATTAATGAGGGGTACCTACAAATGTAATGCTTGTAAGCAATGCCCCTATATGCTTAATAATACAGGATTATTTTTAAAATCTAAGAAAATCGGTTTATTTCCTATAGGTCATTTCAATTGCAACACAAAGGGCATAGTATATCTAGGATTTTGTCAACATTGCTTATGCTTTTATGTGGGAAAAACAGAAAGAACACTGAAGAGGAGGGTGTATGAGCACCTTTATGAAATTAAAAACAAAAAAGAAACAAATGCGTTTTACAAACACTCACTATCTTGTAAAGAAATGTCTTTAAAATTCCTGGTACTGGAACAAGTCAAAGGTGATATAAGAGGGGGTGATTGGGAAACATCCCTAGAATACAGAGAGTTAGTATGGCAAATAAAACTGAATTCGTCAAAAGCACCAGGGTTAAATGAATGCTTGAGTATTAGCAGTGTCCTTAAGCTGAGAAGAGCTAAATTATAATAAACAAAAGACAAGTTCATACAAAGAACTAATTTTTAAAATCAAGTTTTTTAAAATCAAGTTTTTAACACATCAGTTTTTAAGTTTTCATATTATAATAACAACATGCAGACAAACCATTTAATGACAAAACGGATTTTAATTACAATATGAACATATGGTTATATTCTATTTTAGCATTATTTACTCAGTGATACTTACAATTATTTTATAATTGCATTTATTTTATTAGTTAAAATAGTGGTGTTTTTATATTTAAGCATTTTAACACAATAAGGTATTTATGTACTCATACATCCTTGATAAGCATGGGTATTGGTTTATTATTTGAACAACAAGAATTCAACCCTGTTGTTCATAAGCACACAAGTTAATGTTGCTTTACTGTATGAAAGTTTTTACAACTGAGTTGTGGTCAATAATAATTAATTAACTATTTTAAAGTTGATTTTGCACAGTACCTTTAAAAGTTTATTCTAAAGTTCATTCATTTACTTACTCACTGAAAGCTAAGTGAAGTTTTTTATGACATTTAATATATTTAATATTTAATATATTTTTTGTGTATTTTAACAACTGTGATAGCTTTAAGCAAACAAGTATTTTAAATTGTAATCTAATAAAGGATTTTTAATTAAGTAATTAACTAATTAAGCTGTATATAAAAAACCAAAGAGTTGTTTGATTCAGCATCTTGATAAAGCCTGGGAGTGCCCGGGCGAAAGCGCTTGATTTATTTTTTGTGCATTCTTGGATAACTGAATAAATCGCTAAAAAGAAAAGAAACGGTGGTTCCTGTTCACTTTTCTGGCTGTGGATTTTGTGTTTACCAGTGGTGGTTTGACCTGCAGTTGTTTTTTTGCTTACTGTGAACATATATTGGGCTACCTTTGGATGTATAAGGATTTTTTGTTTTGTGACTTTGGGACATTTTTGCAACTTGGGGTTTACCCTTTCGGTGGTGCCATTAACTGGATTGTGAGAGATCGCTGAAACCAGCCGCACGGAGGTTGAGTGTTGTTAACTGCACATTATCCGATTAATACTATTTTTGTTTGGGACATTGTTTGCAATTGGGGGTTTACCCTGTCTGGGTCGTTGGAAACTGGATTGTGACAAATAGCGAAAACTAGCTGCACGGATGTTGAGTGATGTTAATTGGGCATCATCTGTGTAACATTTATTTTTTGGACATGTTTATACAGTTTTGATATTTTCATCGTACTGGACCACCTGGATATTATTTGTGCAAATCGGGCATTGGACTATTTGGTTCATAGGACTCTTTGCATACTGTAAGACAGTAAATTACCATTAACAACATTTATTATACTTTTATTATTATAGGTATGCCCTTTCTTTATGCGCAGGATTAATCGATGTGTACGGGGCACATTTGTGAAGCACGGAAAATATTATAGACTAGTTTATGGCCTTTGAGTGGTTCAAAGGGAATACTTGATAATATGTTGTTGTGTCTTTCGGCTTTTCCCGGTTAGGGGTCGCCACAGTGGAACTCCGGTCCGCTAATGATTGGTAGTTGATTTTTACGTGTCGAGTTACCAGCCCTTACGCACAACCTTCAATGAAGGCACGCCCATTCACGCATATCTCCACGCAGAAAACGCTCTAGCTGAGAATTGACCCATTCAGCGTCTTACTGTGAGGCGACAATGCTACCGCAGCACCACCACCACGGGGAATACTTGATAATATATGGTGTTGAAATATTCATTGTGCTTCGTAGTAAACATTATCCTGGTTATTACAGGCGCCATTTTGTTTAAACGAATGTGTGAAGCTAAATACTATTTGTTCCATGCTATTTCTATGTACAGTGGGCCCGTGATATACTGAAAGGTCGTTTTGGGTATGTCATATTGTTTTGAACCATTATAATAAAGAACCAATGAATACAGGGATACGGGAGTTTTTTTTCTTCGAATCCCTTAGTCATTCATGACCTACGGTTAAGGGACAGCTGTATGTTGTATTTAGTTAGACAAGAGATACAATTTGGGAATGCCTCAGTAATTAAACTATAGATTGTATGGGCAACCTAGACCTTAATATAATATGTGTTTTAGTTATGGACCTATGTAAACACTTATGGGTCTTGTGGTGTCTTAAAGATAGGTGTTGTCATTTTATTCCTTAAAAAAGGCTTTGCAGTTGGAGACAAGCTTGATACAGACGAGCACAGGCTTGTGAAGACGTTCTACTTGTCTTATTCATATCTTGGATTTATGAGTTTCCTGCAGAGTCCAGTTGGGGATGCTTGTGTGTCATTGTCAGTGATTTCTTATATGTTGACTACTTGTAGGGCCATTTTTGGAACTTCTCATTTTCTTAGGATAATTGGACATAGTAGTTAGAAATTTCTGTTTCGGGACTGTGATTCCTGTCCTGTCAGTTTTTTCTGTTTTCTATATTACTTGGTTATGTTTTGGGCAACCCTCACATACCACATAATTAAGGTACGAGGTTTAAGCCTCAAAGCATTATTTCACTTATGTGACATGGGACTTTTTTTCCAAAATAAAAAATAATATTATATGGGTCTCTCTCAATATCTCCATAATAAATAGACGGATTGGATAGTATTTTTGATTATAATGTATGGTACCGATTGGCAATGTTGTATTACAATTGGACAATATTTATGGAACTCAGCACTGCATACTTATTAATACAGGGGCTGATATTAGTCTATCATACAGATTGTGGAATTTATTTGCTCTTATGTGGACATAGCACTGCAAGCACTTAAAAGGGGGAAGCAACCCAGCACAGTAGCTATTATTGTTCACATTTTTCAGTATTTTTTTGATTATAAATGACAGCAGGGGCCTTTTTGTCCTCATGAGTTATGCAACGTAGTGATGGTGAATATCTGAATAATTTGACTGAGGGCCTGGCACTGTCTGTTCACATTCAGTTGAACATTATATATACTTTGATCACGGTTGCCATTCTTTATCATATGAGTCAACTCACTTTTTATAGATATTGACTAATATTGTTTGGGTATTAATTCAATCCAATATGGAACTTACGGTCTCTCATCTGATAACTATTTAAGACATCAATGGAATTTGTTAAGATTCTGGCCTCTATCAGGATAGATAGATCACTGAGCACATTTTTTTTAGACTGGAAGACACATTTGCTATGGTTCAGGTTCAGTGATCATTTTTCTATAGAAAGAGGAAGAAACAGATCTGACAACAGCCCTAAACAAACAACTTTGGAAGGGGGCCTTTGCAGCTCAGGATGGCATCAGTTACAGTGAAAAACTTTTCAAAAGCAAACTTCATGTTACTTAAGACTGAGGTGGAAAAGCCCCCATGCTAAAAGATAATGCTGTCCAAACTGCAAATTCTTTTACTAATGCATTCTATGGGCACCTACAAGAATGTATGGATCATGCTATCCCAAGCAAAACCAAGACTCACTCCCTTTAAGAAAAGGAAACCAGTGTAGTGGACCCCCTGCCATAAACAAGCTATACAATAGAAGGAGGAAACTAGTACAGAAAAGAGTAAAATCCCAAGAAGAGAAGACATCCCTGATCAGTATCAGCAAGAAACTACGATCGCTCATAAAATCATCCAAGGCGAGCTTTGAAAGAAAACTTGCCAAGGAATCCAAAGATAACCACAAGGCATTCTTTAGCTTTGTCAAGAATCTAAGTGGCAATGCTCGGATCTGCTCGGAGTTAGTGCAGAATGGCACAAAGTACACTGAACCAGCCGATTATTGCCAACATCCTGGCAGACAGGGTCAGTGCAAATTTCACCCCCCTCTCACCCGCAAAAGGGCCCATAACGATACCAGAAGAATGTAGAGCCCCTGAAATCACAGACACTCTGGTTAAAATAGCCCTCTCCAAAGGCCAAAAACACAGCATCAATGGGACCGGACGGTGTCCCAGGCTGCGTCCTACACGAGCTCAAACACAAACTAACCCCTTACCTAAACACACTGTTCAAACTCAGCCACTCCAAAGGCTTCATACCCATAGAGTGGTGCACAGCAACAGTTATTCCGCTCCACAAAGGTGGAGCCACAACAGACCCCGGGAACTATCGCCCTGTAAGCCTGACTAGCTTGGTCTGCAAGGCTATGGAGCGCATCATCATGGAACTCATTAACCGAGACATTGGGAACCTCCAAACACTGGACCCCACCCAGTTCGGCTTTGTTAATGGCAGAGCATGCCTCCTACACCTGGTGGACTTTGATACAGATACCAAGGCTGTAGAAAGGTGGTATACACAGCCTACCTAGACCTCGCAAAGGCCTTTGGCACCATTCCCCATTCTGGTATTGTAGACAAGCTTACCAGCCTGAACATAAACCCCTGTGTCACAAGATGGGTTGCCAATTGGCTCACGGACAGAACCCACATGGTGAGAGTTGTGGGAGCTGGGCCTGTCTCTAAACTGGTTACAAGTGGCGTTCCCCAGGGCTCAGTCCTAGGACCCTCCTGTTCGCCATATACTTCTCAGAAGTACAGACAAGCACAGCAGGACTATGGCTGTCCAAGTTTGCAGACTACTGCAAACTAGGGGTATATTTGACTCACCGGCTGACACAGGCATCCTCCAAAAGGGTCTCACTGAGACGGATACCTAGTGTCAAAATCATGGCCTCAAGCTAAATGCCAAAAAGTGCATAGTTATTCCCTTTGGAAATAACGAAGTACCCACAAACTACCACATAGGTGGTAGTCCCCTAAATACGGAAAACGTAATAAGGGATCTGGGGACCCAAGTAGATAGTAATCTCTCCTTTGATAATCATATTGCCAAAGTGGTTAGAGAATCCTTCTATGTGGCCCACCTAATCGCAAAAGGTTTTGCATCCAGATCAAAAGAGGTCATTGTGCCCCTCTACTCCTCACTCATCAGACCCAACATAGAGTACAACGACCCATTTGGGATGTACCTTACAAGACACCTGCAACAGCTGGAAAGACCACAAGTACCTCACCAAGAGGATCACTGGCCTCAAACAGGTGCCCTGTGCAGCTCGACTGAAGAAACTCCAGCTGTACTCGGTTGCATACCGCCTGCTCACAGGTGATCTCTGCCTGACATACAAGGCCATGCCCAACCCAGAATTGATGGACATGCTCCACCTGAAGAAAACCATATCCCCTCGAGCCACATGCTCCAGGGATCTAAACCTCACCACAACAATAAATGGGACGTGTTGGAGGGATATATTCCTGTCCCAGAGACTTCCCATGCTTTGGAAGAAGATTCCAATCTACATTAGGCAGAGCTCCTCAATAGCACTCAAGAGAAACCTTGACGAATGGATGGGGAACAGAAAGTTTACCCCTAGGATCACTTCATTGGCTCTGCTGGACAGAGGCACAGGGAACTAATCCTAAGGGGGCGGCGAAACCAGCACATTCTGGCTAGGCTTATAAATGCCTTCGGGCAGATAGCCTAGTACCTACCTATGATAAAGAAGGTAAAGATCCAAACTTGGAGAGTTCATATAGACTAATTACAGCATTGAACCATGATTATAAAATATTTATGACTGTTATGGTAAAGCATCTGAAGTAAATGGTTAAGACACTGACAGTGGGTGATGTCAGTGGGTGATCAAACAAGATTTATTGAAGCCTGTATTACACATAACATTATAAGGAAATTAATGACATTGCAGTTTGTGCAGAAATATAAAAGACAACTGGCCTTGTAGTCATTTGATGCTGAAAAGGCATTTGACCAGTTAGATTGGGGATTCCTGAACAGAGTGTTCCAATTTATATTGTATTCCACATCAAATTATCAAAGTGCTTGAAAATTTGTTTAGTGGGGCTACTGCACAAGTTAAGATAAGCTGTTGACTTTGAGTCATTTGAAATATATAAGGGTACACAGCAAGGTTGCCCCCTTTTCACTTTATTGTTTGCAGTGCTTTTGGTGCAAAAAATAAGAGAATCTAAGGTTGGAGGATATAGGTCAGGGACATCTGAGGTTAAGATAACATTATATGCTGATGATGTAATAGTGGCACTGAGTAGTCCAGTAAGATATACAAATAAAATAATGGATTTGCTCAATGAGTGTAGCAGATTTTCCAGGTATAAAATTTAATTGGGATAAAATGAAAGCCATTGGTTTAAATATACAGATAGTTGAAAGAGGCTAACTAGTCCTGAATGGTGAGAGTGAGAAGAAATTAAAACATCTAGGAGTAAGATTGAAAACTAAGTATGAGGCAGCAAGGGATAAGTTTGAATTAACCTGGGGAAATGATACTGAACATCTAAGGAAATGGATATTATTCAATCTAGACTTTGAGCAATGGGTGTAGGTGCGGCATTGACACATATTGCATGTATTATAGGTTCATAGGTTGGTACTAGGCTATCAGCCCTAGGGCCTATACAAGCCTAGCCATAACAATTCCCTGGCTATTTCTTCCCACACTCTTTACTTCCCTGGACCCCTGTCTAGCAAGGGTGATTGATGTGATCCCCGAGGTGAATTTCCTTTCTCCCATCAAATTGTCAAGGTTCCTTTTGAAGAGGGCCAAAGAGGCACTCTGCTTGACATGTATGGGCAATCTATTCCAGAGTCTGGGGAGTCTCTGGGTCAGGAACCTATCCCTCCAGCATGTTTTGTTTATTGTGATGACAAGGTTTAGATCCCTGGAGCGTGTGGCTCTGAGGGATTGGGATTTCTTTAAGTGTAGCATGTCCAGCAGCTCTGGGTTTGACATGGCCTTGTATGTTAAGCAGAGATCGCCTCTGAATAGACGATATGTGACAGAGTATAGCTGGAGTTTAAGGCGGTCATCACAGGGCATCTGCTTTAGGCCCGTGATTCTTTTAGTGAGGTATTTATGCGGCCTTTCCAGTTGTTGCAGATGTCTTGAGAGGTACATACCAAATGGGGCGTTGTATTCTATAATGGGTCTAATGAGGGATGAGTACAGTGGGACAATGACCTCCTTTTTTCTGGATGAAAAGCCCTTAGTCACTTGTCTAGAGCTGGATTTGGAGTCGGCTACTTTTACAGTGTGGGTTCTATCAGTAAGCCAGTTAGCAACCCATTGGGTGACGTAGGGTTTTAATGCCCAGCTTAGTAAGTTTATCTATGATTCCAGAGTGGGGGATGGTGTCGAAGGCCTTGGCAAGGTCTAGATAGGCTGTGTGGACCATCTTACCCTTGTCCATGGCTCTGGAGACTGATTCGAAGAAGTCAGTTAGGTTCAGGAAACAAGATCGGTACTTCACGAACCCAGACTGGGTGGGGTCCAGTGTTTGAAGGTTGCCAATGTCTTTGTTTATAAGTTCCATGATAATACACTCCATGGCCTTGCAGATGAGGCTTGTCAGACTGATGGGATGGTAGTTTCCGGGATCCAAGGTGGATCCCACCTTGTGGAGTGGGATAATTGTAGCTCTGCGCCACTCAGTGGGCACAAAACCTGAGGTGAGGCTATGATTAAACATGACACTAAGGTGAAGTGCCAGTTCATATTGTAGTTCATGTAGTACACAGCCTGGGATGTCATCTGGTCCCATGGATGCTGTATTCTTAGCTTTGGAGAGTGCGATTTTTACCTGTGTGGCCATTATTACCGGAATTTGGCAATCTTCCGGTACTGAGATGGGTCATTTAGGGGGTGAGAGAGGGGTGAAGTTGGCACTGAATCGATCTGCCAGGATATTGGCAATATCCTTGGGATCAGTATATTTAATGCCATTCTGTTTTAGCTTAGAGCAGATCTGAGCATTGCCATTTAGATTCTTGACATAGTTATAGAATGCCTTGTGGTTGTCTTTGGAATCTTTGGCAATTTTATTTTTGTAACTAGCTTTGGAGGATTTTATGAGGGATGTCAGTTTCTTACTGAGGGTGGTAAGGGAGTTTTTTGCCTCCTGGGATTTTCCTCTTTTCTGCAACAGTTTCTTCCTTTTGTTGCAAAGTTTGTTTAGGGCAGGGCACCACCAGATTGGCTTCCTTTTTTTGGATGAGAGCATCTTGGTTCTATTTGGGATGGCACGATTCATGCATGAGTGGATGTGCTCGTACAGTGCCTTAGTGTAGGATTCAGCAGTTGAACTTTCATTTCCCGTCTGCGTGGGTGTCATGAAGTTTGTTACTTCTGACTTGAGTAGCATGAAGTTGGCTTTGGAGAAGTGTTTTATGGAGGTTTCTTTACTGGGGGGTGGGGGTGGGATGTGGATGTTAAGGGTGATTAGCTTATGGTCAGACCTGACTAACGAGGGGGTGACCATAGGTGTGGAGCATCGATTTCCCATGTTGATAATGACCAGGTCTAGGATACTGGAGCCCCTGGTGGGACTATGGATTAGTTGATCCAGGGCATTAGAATTTATGAATTCCAAGAACCGTTGGGCAAGGGTGTTGGTACATGAGTAATTTTCCCAGTTAATGGCAGGGTAGTTGAAATCACCCAGTATTAGGGTGTTTGGTTCTATCTTAATATTTTCCAGTATGTTTAGAAAGGTGTAGTGAGAATCTTTGGGTGTGGTGGGGGATCTGTAGCAAGCTACAGTTTGGATTGCAATCTTATCTAGCGTTAGTTGCACCTGGAGAATTTCAGACGCATTGTGTTGGGCAGCTAGCCTGGTGGTGTGAATATCCTTGGTGAATATTGACACTCCTCTGCCTTTAGTGTTTCGGTCCTGGTTTGGTGGCCGAAAAATGTGGTACGAGTTGTAGCCTGGTATTGCAGGGGTGCTCTCTGGAGCCTTGAACCAGGTCTCAGTTACTGCACAGATATCGATGTTATCCGTTTTTAGGAGTGCCTCGAGACTTCAGATTTTGCATGCTTGTACCTGTTACGGTGGTGGTTTTGTCCTTTGAACTTTGTCTAAAAAAGGCACTATAGGGGTGGTGATAAGAGCCTTAGCCAGTAACCTGAATCCCAGGGGATACAGGTGCAGACCATCTCTGACAAAGCATCGTGGTCTGTCGATTATGTCGTCCCAGGCAGACAGATACTGGATCCTTTTTGAATGACACCAGAAGCTTAGCCAATTGTTGAAGTCAATCATTTTGTCCTTGTATTGTGGTATCATTCTGGGCGAAGGCAGGATGCTACTCGGGGCTAGGGTCATACCTGCCAGGGCCACATGATCCGAGAGCTCTTCCATGTCTCTTTTCAGCTGACTGTAATTTTCTCCTTGTTCAACCTGGTAAGTGTGACATCAGTGTGCCGGACTGTAGAGTCACCTATGACTAAAGTGTTAGGTACGCTGTCTTGCCTTAGGGGCTGTTGCTGGGTGGTACACTGGTGTTGTGAACTATGTGACACTTTGGTTGTGATTGGTGTTTGTTTGCGTTTCAGCTTCAGAGGTCCTTGTTGCTTGGGCAGGTTACAGTTAAGGGCCTCTGCATATGTGGATTTAGTGTTGCTATATGTGGGTATTGGTGGTGAGGGTTTAGAAGGGCTATGTGTTGCTTGAGGTGTAGTGTGGGTGTTAACCTTCTCCTCTTGACTGTCTAGCACAATCTTGGGTGGAGAGAGCTTTTCTTCCATTTTGGCTATGTAAGTGCATGTCTCACAGGTTGTAGTGTTGGGTGGTAGGCGGAGAGGGTTGTCTGTGTACATGAGGTAATTGCTGCAAATCACTGGAAGCTGACCCTTAGACGTGCCTGGTTTGGTGCTTTTTTTTTTTTTGTATAAAGTACAGAAGCTGTTTTCCCTTACCTTAGCAAGGTACTTTGCAATTAGTGCCTACTATTAATTTCTTCTTATTAACAAGGAGAGTTGAGTGCTTGTATCAGTTTAAGGCTTCCCAGTGCTTTCCAGCAGGTATTTGAGCAAGTGCTAGTCACAGGGATGCTTAAAGGTAAGATGAAAAAAAAAATGCACACTGCAGTGTGCACTAGAGAAGTTAGATGTGAAAGTAGGTAACTTAAGTTTTACCTGTTTAAAAAGTTAAGGTTTAGTGGAGAGTTACTATTTTTAAAAAAGCAAAATGGATTGAAAGGGGTGGTTACTTTTGTATTCTGGTACTATGGAATACAGTAGGATGGACAATACATTTAAATAGTGGAACAGGCTGTTTGGGATATACCTGAGAGTGGGAAGAATAGATAAATTTAAGAAAGTGGATGAGAGAGTTTTTTATGGGGAGATGAAAGGCCAAGGGTAAAGTGTGTGTGGGGGGGGGAGTGATATTTTCTAAGGGATGTGGAGGATTGAGTGCCTTACCTAGGAATTTTATCTGCAAACCATACATTGTATTTTTATTACAATTGTTTGATACCACTTCACAAAGGAAGTGGACCAGCATGATACAATAAAGGATTGGGTGGAGAGGGCAGATTGGTGTTATTTGGAGAAAATAACAAGTGAAGTATGATATATACTGATAGCTTTTCAATGCCTGCCACTGCCTGTCTACTATTTGAGAGAGCATATTTGTGAGAGTGGAAGCAAGATTTAATCTACATTTGTGGGAAGTTAAGGGAATAAGGAAGGAAAGCTGAGCAATAAGGTCGGATGATTAGTTGGGAGGAGGATGAGGATATTTTTAATTGAGATCAGAATTACAAGATTTTAATGAGGATTTCAGTCAAGAGGTGAAGCAGGAGATGTGGTCTAAGTTAAAAGAAGACCGCTGACCTATGATTGTACACAGCATACTGTAATGGACAAAAAGGGTATTGGAGAATAAGGGGCTAATTACAAGATGTCATGCAGTGGTGAGGGATCTTGGGAGTCGGGTGTAGTGGCAATTCTTTAAGAAAGGGGGACTGTTACTAGATCTACAGATAAAGTGGGAGCAGTGGATTAGAATTTGGAAAATATTGTGGCAGACAATAAAGGTGAGAAAATTTTAGAAATATTTTCATGGCAGTGTCTGTATAAATATTTCTACATCCCTGTGAATTTGGCAGGAATAGAGGTCGGGTGTTGGGAGATGATTGGAAGGACAGGTAGGGGATTATGTGCATATTTTTTGGAGTTGTCATGCATTGAACAAATGCATAAAAGACAGATTACTTAAAAAATTTAAACAGGAGCCAGAAAGGTTTAATGACAGATAAGTGGTTGTTAGGAACATATTGAATGGAGTGAGAGGAAAGAAAGAAAAAAATTAGTTGAAATAATAGTGGTGGTGGCAAAGAAGCAAATATGAAGTTATGGGACCAGTCAAAATGGCCATATCTAAAGGGGTTAAGGAAGGTGTTGGAATTATATATGGAGCAAGAATGGGTAGTTATGCCTTGGAAGAAGGTAAAGAGTAGAAAGTGGAAAATATGGAAGGAATTCAGGAATGTAACAAGACAGTAAGACGAGATGAGAAATTGAGAGGATACAAAATTGCTCTCTTTGAGATGGGAGGTCTAGTTAAGGAATGCGGTTTGAAAAACAGTGTATGTAGTTGTGGTAGTAATACAAGCGGTATTGCATTTGAAAGCAGAATATTTGTGCTAGAATGTAAAAGTTAAGAAGATAAGGATCTGGGATCTCTGTTACAAGTGTAACTTTTGTGGAAGTGTAATATAACTAAGGGAAAGGTGTGATTTAAAAAGCATATTCTTTATTTCAGCAATTTGAGAGACCTCCGAGATTTCTAACAAAAATTAAGGGCCTCCAGCATGTGCCTTACATGGACTGGCTAAAATCCCTGTCACTATACTCTGTATCTTATAGATTTCTTAGGGGAGACTTATGCCAGGCCTACAGAAAATTAGAGACCCAAACCTAATGAATTTACTGAATATCAGTAAATCAAATGAGTCTAGGACTATACATTGCAGGGACTTGTATATGGCCCGTGACTTAAATAAGACATGCTGGAGGGACAGATTTATCTCCCAGTGACTGCCACATCTTTGGAACAGGCTACCAATTCATGTGAAACAGAGCACCTGTATGATACTGTTCAAGAGGAACCTGGATGAGTGGATGGGGCACCGTAAATTTTTACTGGGGATAACGCCCACAACCTTCCTGGACATAGGTAGTCATCACTAAATGCAATTTTGGGTACTGACTAGTACCTATATTGTATTACATTGAGTTGAAATGGCTAGGCTTAAAACGACCTCCAGGTTGATTAGTCTAGTAATCTCCTATGATCGGGAAATGGATAATTGTGTAAGAGAATAGTAGTAACATGATATGGAAGATGTTTTTTGCTTTTTGAGGTACACAATGAAAGCAAATAGTTTAAAAAAGTTTTGATGTAGAATAATATGTAATTGTTAGGTTTAGTTACATTAGCGTAATTGCTGTTATGTTGGATGTATGCAATTGAGATAAATAAGGAGTTAAGATTTACTTATAATGATCCTAGGTTCTGTCTTTCAGTCAGATTATAAAAGGGACAGTGATTAAGGGGGGTTAGTACACTGAACCTGGTGCATACCATTTTTTTATTTCTCAACCACTGGCCACCCCTCGGAGATTGGAGAGGTTGGTAGTGAGGAACCAGGAGTGGATAGCCCAAGAATGTCGGTACGAGAAGGGTCAGAACAGGATGGGAACACTGGTTGGAGCCTGCGGCAGAATAGACTATTCCTTAGAAAGGGAGAAGTTGCTGGAATTCCAGTGGGGAGGAACTTAAGGCAAAGACGTCCATTCAGCGGCCATTAGTTGATGATGAACTTTCTGAATTGCCAAGGAGCTCATAATTCCAGCAAATTAAATTTTGGTCATTATTAATTTAACAGACTTTGTCTCATCAGATATTCACAGCAAATTATTGTTGTATGGTTTAACTACATGCCATCAGCACTAACTTCTGGTTGCCGTTATGTTGAATTAAGATTATTTACTTACCAGTTAAATTTAAATTGTTTGTTTCATGATGTCTACAAAACAGTAGGTAGCACTTTTGATTTTTTAAGAAAAGGTCAATTTTTAATCCTCTGTCTAGCACTTTATTAACATTTCAGAAATTGTGACTATGACGTTTTTATTAATCTAAAGAAAGAATCTGTTCCCATTTTATAATTTATTAATAGATGAAAAAGAAGGGCTGTTCATGAGTTTCTGTAAAGTTCCTTTTCTGAGGTTCATGAAATTGGACAAGGGCAATAATACTGTGATTATGAAACAGCAATATTATCCCACTGAGATTAGTCTCTTGTCAAGTGATGTTTCTTATTAAAATTTGAGTAGTGTGAATGAGCTTAACATGGCATACAAAAAGGTTGACTCGGCACTGTTGGAATTGTTAGAAAATAAATCCATTTCAATAGTAATATATATTTTTTTATTTCTTAAATATCCTAGGTTGAGCTGCTTTTTTGGTATCCCAAAACTCAAGAATTTATTTAGCCTTCATTCCGCCCCATTATAGCAGCCGGGGTAAGCAAAACTGAAACTTTAGCATTGTACTTGGACAGCACACTTGCCCAATATTTGGGTAACGTACCAGCATGTATTCTTGGGAATTTGTTGATCACTGCTGTCTTTCTAAAAACAGTTGATGCTGTTGCACTGTGCAGTATTCCTAATGACTAAGGTGTAAAGTTAGTTAGGACCTTTCTAAGTGGACATTCCTGTATGAATAATTCAGATATTAATTGTATTTTTATTCTTTTAGATTTTGTTTTAGATAATTTTTTTTTCTACAAAATTTTCGGATAGGTAAAATGGGTAGTGATGGGCACTGCTATGGCTCCCACTTACAGCAATTTAGTTTTAGGACTCTGGGAAGAGCAGTATTTGGTTGTGAGCTCTTTTTAAACATCATGCTGCTTTTTATAGCCATTTCATTGATTTCTGCTT
The DNA here is from genome assembly GCF_019279795.1 of Protopterus annectens. Lineage (NCBI taxonomy): Eukaryota > Metazoa > Chordata > Ceratodontiformes > Protopteridae > Protopterus > Protopterus annectens. Next base: position 855,534,295 of record NC_056739.1, read on the forward strand.
TTTAGGCAAAGGGAACGTGAATGACTGCAACTTTTATGCGGGAGATGAAAGCCACCACTGATTTCCTTAAATTTACCTAGTGCACATATGAAAACCAAATTAATTTTTTATATGTTACTGTATATAGGAAAATGATGGTTTGAAATCATGAGTTTTTAGGAAGGACAATTTTTATATTTTACAAGTGAACATCCAATGTTTGTAAAGAAAAATGTCGTAAAAGGTCAGCTTGTTAGAAAAGCCAGAATTATTTTTGATGTTAATTTTTTTTTTTTAATTTTGAAGGATTTTTTTTCTCATAAGAGGGTACCCTTTAACTTTTTAATGGATGTGGTCTGCCAAGAAATTTTTAATTTCAGGGGTGCTAGATTTTTTTTTATTTTAGTAATGCTGGATGACTGGGACAGGGCCACTCAACATCATGTCAATGCAAATGAGGCTGTTTTCATTAGTACTCTTTTGACTTAAAGAGCATATTACATATTAATTTTGAAAATTGGAAAGTAATGTTGGGAATCATAAAAATTGTGGGTACCCACCCTAGAGTAATTTTTAAAAACGGGAATATTTATAAGGCAGTATTGGAAAAATGCATCTTGGTTGGGGTGAAAAAAATAGTAATTTGCTTGTGGAGCATATAGTCAGCATAAATTTGTAAACACTGGTTCATTCTTTCATGTAGTTAACAAGAGTTTTGGGATTGCCAGACACTTTTAATTTTTTTTTCCAAAGGTTTAGTTTATTTGGCCACTTGTACTTCTTGTTTGGCATATGTGGGAAATCCTGTTAGAACTTTAGTGGAAAGAATATGTGAACATAACTGTGCTTTTAAGCTTATGGACAAAAAAAAAAAAACATTTTATAGAAGCATGCTGTACTTTCTAAGCCTTCTAAAAAAATTTTTTGTTTCAAGTGGTTGAACAACCTAAACTGATTTAAGAGGTGGAGATTTTAATAACTTCTTGGAAACATGCAAGTTAATTGGCAATGTAAGTGAGCTGCATTTAGCCCTGTGTTAAATGAGGTTACCTCTTTTAATAGCACAGTGGTTTAAAAGTTTTGATTAGTGAGTTACTGTCATATGTTTTTAAATTCTACAAGTGGTGTTCAATGAAGTGTTGTATTGTTTTTGAAGTTGTTCTTGAATTAAATGGAATGAAAGTGCTAAATTATAGTGGTGTTGCTGTTTCTTCCACCATGTATTTATTTCTTTATTTTTTAATTTTACAGTGGAGCTTTACTGTTGGTAGCCAGTTTGTGATTTACTTAATTCCAATCCTGCTATTTCTGATGAAGATGTGAAGATTATTGAGAAGTGTAGCAAAAAAAGTATATGCTTTTGCAAACTTAATTTTCAGAATTTTAAATCGTCAGGCACATATGCTGATTATTTTCTGACTAATTGTGAAAGTATGAGGAATGTTTTGTCTGCAGTTTCATACTGTGAGGAAAAATCTGCTTTAAATGTAATTTCTTCTATTCAAGTCACTACTCATTGCATACAACATGTGAATGACTCTTGATACGACTTCAAGGGCTATGGTCACTGGTACTGTTTTGCAGAGGTTTGCATGGCTGCATTCTCAGAACCTCCCCGATGATTTAAAAATAGATTTTAAATTCTGCTTTGGATAGCAATGTAGTGTTTGGCCCCTGTGCTGCACAGATGATCAAGTGTGACAAAAGGGTTATGCTGATGCAGGAAATCTCAATATTTGTCAGTCCTCCTTTTCCAAATTTTACAAGGAATTTTCAACTATTCATCCAATTTTCATAAGAAAGAAAATAAGCAGTCTCAGCAAAATGCAGTGTTTAAGAAGAAATGGCAAAGGGGGTTTCAAGAAGACTCCTGGAAACTCAGAAAAACCAAGGATAGGTCAAGTAAGTCAGAATGACTATTTAAGAGACTTTGTTTCCCCCTCCCACCTTGACACCACCCTTTGATTTCCAGAAAGTCTGAATCTCCACTTTTCTCTTTGAAAACTGATATTATCAGAAAAATGGGTCATGAATATCATTTATCAAGGTTACAGATGGCAATGAGAGGAAATTCCTCCTTTCCCGGTGGATAATTCATCCTCTGGACCTGACTGTTCTATTTCCTCCTGTCCTTTGTCACATGCTATCTTAGGAAGTGATAGAACCAGTTGGGAAAGGGTTTTTCCTTCAGGGATGTTTTTAGTGCCAAAGGAAGAAAATGCTTGGAGTCCAGTTCTGGATCTGTCTTACCTGAACATGTTTGTGATAGGTTGTCAAGTGACATCATTTTGAATCTGTCATTATTACCGCTTCTTCCTTATTCAAGTTTCCTGGTAACACTAGATTTAAAATAAGCTTATCACATTCCTATTCATCCAGATTGCAGGCAGTTATTAAAGTTTTGTGTGCCTGGATCACATTATCAGTTCTCTGACTTACCTTTTCGACTGTCCACTGCACCAAGACTGTTCACAAAGTGTCTAGTCCCCAGTTAGAACTCATTGCAGGCTAAGGGGTATCTACATTTTTCTAAATTTAGATGACTTTCTTATCTTTGCAAAGTATCAGGAGTCTCTCACTTGTGTGATATCTGTTTCACAAGCTGGTACTCAGTCAAGAAAGACTTTGGAATGTTTTCTTGATCTCACAGAATTGTGTTTCTGTTTTGTCAGCTAAGCACAACAGTTCAAATAGCTTTTCTTCAGGAAATATAGATCTAGATCTATAATTATGTCTATTTGTATGGTTTTCCTCTTAGACTTAAGTCACTCTGAGGGAATTCCTCAGGGTTTGGGGTCTCACTTCTATGATTCTCATGATACCCCTGTCATAACTCCATATGAGAAGGAAATACAGTGGTATCTGAAGTCTGTTTGGTCCTAGCACCAACACTCTTTGGCTTTTCAAATCCCAGTGTTGGTATTTATCAGAAAAGAAGTCACTTGGTGGAAACAGATATCCCCAAATCCAGGTCTCCATTTCTCCCTCCCCTGTTCCAGTTAGTCATGTATCACGGACCCCTCAGACTTTGCTTGGGTAGCAGTTTCAGGAGGGATTAAAAGTGCAGGGTGTGTGGTACACAAGGACAGATGCAAGTACATCAGTATAAAAGAGATCCTTGCCCTGATCAAGGCACTTAACTCTTTGATCCATCTTTGGTCCCCAGGACTTCTTCATGTTGTTACATACCACAGTTATGTGCTAAGTCAGCAATCAAGTGGGAACCAGTTCATGCCCTCCTTTGCAGGCTAGTCATGCTAGTTTGGTGTATAGCTTCACTGCACAGTATTGCTCTACATTTGTCCTACAGTCCATCGTAGCAAAATTCAGTGGCAGACCATCTGAGCAAGACAAGACAGGAGCTCACAAATGGAAACTAGATTAAGGTTCTTCCAAGATTTAATCCATCTGTAGGGGATCCTCAAGTAGACCTCTTTTCCTCCTCTCTCAACAGTCAGCTGCTAAGATTCTACTCCACTACTCCATACAAGAAAGGCTGGGAGATGGATGCTTTTTCTTTTCTTTGGACAGGGATGCTCTTGTATGCATTTCCACCCTTTCCACTAATATCGAGGGTACTTCTGAAGATTTTGAAGGAAGTCCCCAAGATCATTGCGGTGAGACTCTTCTGGCCCAGGCAGTAATGATTCTCCCTTGTTTTGGAAATAACCAGGGGCAATTATAACAAACTTTCTCACACACACTGGATCTACTCACACAAGAATAGGGATTATTTGAAACACACACCTCAACACTAATCAACTTAAATTGACTGCCTTGATGATAGGGTATTTTAATTCCTTTAAGGCACCTCTTTACTGAGGACTTTGCAAGATGTATTAATGGGAAAGTCATATATTAGCAAATGATGAGTTTACTTACACTACCGTACTTTGAGTGAAATTTACAAAAATTCCTTCATGCATCCACAGAGATGTATCCATTCCCAACCCCTTTTCCCATTTTTCACATGGGGGTCAAGGTGTCACTTCAACTATGGCAGTCATCTAGAGCCAAGGTTCACACTGACAGGTTGTTAACTTTTTTTTCCTCTTATTGCTGACTACTTTATAGGTTCATAAGTGTGTACTAGGCTAATCGCCCTGGAGCCTTTACAAGCCTAGCCCATAGGATTACCCTGGCATCGTGCCACTTGACCTTAGTTCCCAGTGCCTCTGTCGAGTAGAGCCACTGGAGTGATCCCCGGGGTGAATTTTCTATTTTCCATCCACTCATCAAGATTTGTCTTGGAGGGCTAATGAGGTGCTCTGTTTGACATGTATGGGAAGTCTATTCCATAGCATGGGGAGTTTCTGGGTGATGAACCTGTCCCTCCTGCACGTTCTGTTGATTGTGGTAATGAGGTTGAGGTATCTGGAGCGTGTAGTGCGGAGGGATTGGGATTTCTTTAGATGTAGCATTTCTAACAGAGCTTGGTCAGACATGGCTTTGTACGTCGAGCAGAGATCACCTCTAAATGGGCAATATGAGGAGTTTTTTGAGTCTGTCCATATAGGACAAGTGTTTAAGGCCTAAGATCCTCTTTGTGAGGTACTTTTGCGGCCTCTCCTGTTTGTTGCAGGTGTTTAGTGAGGTACATGCCAAATGGTGCATTGTACTCTGACTGGCCTAATGAGGGAAGAGTAGAGGGAGACAATGACCTCTTTCTTCCTGGATGCAAAACCCTTAGTAATGGGATTTGCCACATAGAAGGACTTTCTGACCACCGTGGCAATGTGGTGGTCAAAAGAGAGGTTGCTGTCGACCTGTGTTCTCCGATCTCTTATAATGCCTTCTGTGTTTAGTGAACTACCATCTATGTGATAATTCATGGGAACTGAGTTTTTCCCAAGGGGGATGAGGACACATTTTTTGGCATTGAGCTTAAGGCCATGGTTCTGATACCAGTCTTTTCCAGTGAGGCCTTTCTGTAGGATGTCACTCGGGGAGTTAATAATAGCTCACAACTTGCAATCCTTTGCGAATTTTGTCAGTCAGAGTCCCTTCGTGTTGGCCTGGACTTCAGAGAAGTGGACACCAAACAGTAGAGGACCCAGGACCGAACCCTGTGGGACTTGCAGTCTGACTTGGAGTCTGCTACTTTCACACTGTGGGTTCTATCTGTGAGCCAGTTTGCAACCCACCTAGTGATATAGGGGTTGCTACCTAGCTTAGTGAGTTTTTCTATGATTCCTGAGTGGAGAATCGTATCAAAGGCCTTTGCCAGATCAAGGTAGGCTGTATGAACCACCTTGTCTTTATCCACAGCTCTGGTGACTGACTCAAAGAAGTCGACCAAATTGAGCAGGCATGATCTACCCTTCACAAAACCAAACTGTGTGGGATCCAGAGCGTGGCGATTCCCTATATCCTTGTTTATTAGGTCCATGATGATGCGTTCCATTGCTTTGCATATCAGACTCATTAGGCTAATGGGGGGATAGTTCTGAGGGTCTGTAGTCACTCCTCCTTAGTGGAGAGAGATGACTGTAGCAGTGCGCCATTCGGTAGGGACAAAGCCTGAGGTGAGGCTGTGACCAAACTGGGTACACAGGTGAGGTGCCAGTTCAGTCTTTAGTTCATATAGAACACAGCCAGGGATATTGTCAGGTCCCATAGAAGCTGTATTCTTAGCCTTGGACAGTGCTGTTTTAACCTGTGCATCAGTAATACTGCCTGCCTGACGGTCTACTGGTATTGTGATTGGTCATTTTGGGGGGGGGGGGGTAAAGTTGGCACTGAATCTGTCAGCCAGTATATTGGCAATATCTGTTGGCTCTGTATAGGAGATACCATTGTGCAGCAGCTCAGAGCAAATCTGGGTATTGCCGTGGAGATCCTTTACATAACTGTAGAAGGCATTGGGGTTATCTTTACTATCTGCTGCAATTCTTTTTTCATAGCTTACTGTAGAAGATCTGATGAGGGATTTCAACTTTTTCTTGAGACTGATAACGGAGTTTTTCCAGTCTTGGGACTTCACCTTATTCCGCATCAGTTTCCTCCTTCTGTTGTAGAGTTTGTTTATGGCAGGGGACCACCAGATTGGCTTCCTTTTTTTGGAGGAAAGCGTCTTGGTTCCATTGGGTATGGCAAGATCCATGCATTTGTGTACGTGTTCGTACAGTGCATTGGTGTATGATTCGGCATTCATGCAACTATTCTCCACTTGCATGAGGGGGTGAAGTTAGCCACCTCTGTTTTTAGGAGCCCAAAGTTAGCTTTGGAGAAGTTTTTCATGGTGGTTACCTTTGCGGGGGGGGGGGGGTGAAGGTCAGAGGGATGTAGATTTCTAAGGTTATTAGTTTGTGGTTCTATCTAACCAGGGAGGAGTTGACTATTGGTGTAGAGTAACAGTCGTCCATTTTAGTAATGACCAGGTCAAGGATGTTGCTACTTCTAATGGGGGTAAGAATGAGCTGGTCTAGAACATTGGAATTAGTGAATTCCAGGAAACGTTGGGCAACTGTATTGGTACAGGAGTAGTTTTCCCATTTGATGGAGGAGTAGCTGAAGTCGCCCAGTATGAGAGTGTTAGGCTAGACGCTAATATTCTCCAGGGTGCTTAGGAACGTGGAGTGTGAGTCTTGGGACTTGATTGGGGACATATAGCAGGCTATGACCTGAATCGCTGTCTTGCCCAATGTTAGCTGCATCTGAAGTATCTCTGATGCGTTATGTTGGGCTACCAGTTTGAAGGGGTGCGCATCCTTTATGAATATAGAAACACCACCGCCTTTGGAGCTTTGGTCCACGTTCTGGGCCCGAAAGGTGTGGAATAAGTTATAGCCTGGTAGTGCAGGGGTGCTTTCTGCTGCCTTGAACCAGGTCTCTGTTATAGCACAAATGTCGTTGTTCTCCATTTTAAGGAGTGCTTCGAGTGAGTGCATTTTGAGATTTAGACTTCTAGCGATGAGCCGCATGACCCTCAGATTGCATTTGTTTGTAGTCTTTTACTGTTGTAATTTGGTCCTTGGAACACTGCCTAAAAAAGGCATTATATGGGGTGACTAGCCTTGGCCAGTATCCAGAAGGCCAGGGGTGACAGATGCAGGCCATCTCTGGCAAAGCTTCAAGGTCTGTCAGTCATGTCATCTCAGGCAGACAGATACTGGATCCCCTTAGAATGATACTAGAAACTTGGCCAGTTGTTGAAATCAGTCATTTTCTGCTTGTACTGTGGTATCATTCTGGGTGATGGCAGGATGCTGCTCGGGGCTAGGGTCATACCCGCCTGGGCTATATAATCCAAGAGCTCCTCCATGTTTCTTCATGTAGTCCAGGGAAGTATTTCTTAGGTCATTCACACCCACATGTACAATGACAGAGTCATATTTGTACCTGTTGTTGAGGGACCTGAGTGTGTGCGTTACGTGGCAGATCCTAGCACCTGACAGGCAGTTGACGTGTTACTTTCTCCTTATTCAGCCTAGTGAGTGGGACATCAGTGTGCCTCACTATCGGGTCACCTATGACTAGTGTGTTGGGCATGTTTTGCCTTGGGGGGCTTTGGTTGAGTGGCACACTGTTCAGGAGAGTTATGTGTCTCGTGATTACTGTTGTTGTGGTGGTCAAGTGCGTTTCTGCCTTGGAGGTCTCTGCTGTTTGGATAGATTTTTATTGAGAGCCTCCATGAAGGTGGGTGTGTGGTTTGTGTTTTTATGTGAAGGCAGTGCTGGTGTGTGTTCTGGAGGGCTATGTGTTCCATTTGGTGTGGTGCAAGTGTTGACCTTCTCCTCTTGACCAGCTATTCTGGTCTTGGCTGGTGAGTGAGTGGCTTCCAGTTTGGATATACAAGTGCATCTCTCGCAAGTCTGAGTCCTTGGGAGGTAAGAGGAGAGGGCTGTCTGTGTACATGAGGCAGTTGCTATATTGCCTAAGGATGCCCAAGTTCACCAGTTTAATAGGAGAAAGCACAGTGAAATGACCTTTAGACATGCCTGGAGGGGGTGGGCATTAAGTACTGGAGCTGTTTCCTTGTAGAACATTTAGTGCTGTAGCACTTTTATGTGCTACAATAATTGCTGGACGAAGTCTGGTAAAGTGCTAGACTAATAAGGTTCATAGGTTGGTACTAGGCTGTTGGCCCTAGGGCCTATACAAGCGTAGCCATAACAATTCTTTGGCTATTTCTTCCCACACTGTTTACTTCCCTGGACCCCTGTCTAGCACGGCGACTGACGTGATCCCAGGGTGAATTTCCTTTCTCCTATCCAATCGTCAAGATTCCTTTTGAAGAGGGCCAAGGAGGCGCTCTGCTTGACATGTATGGGCAGTCTCTGGTTCAGGAAACTATCCATCCAGCATGTTTTGTTTATTGTGATGACAGGGTTTAGATCCCTGGAATGTGTGGCTCTGAGGGATTGGGATTTCTTTAAGTGTAGCATGTCCAACAGCTCTGGGTTTCACATGGCCTTGTATGTTAAGCAGAGATTGCCTCTGAGTAGACAATATGCGACAGAGTATAGCTGGATTATTTTAAGGCGGTCAGCGTAGGGCATCTGCTTTAGGCCTGTGATTCTTTTAGTGAGGTATTTCTGTGGCCTTTCCAGTTGTTGCAGATATCTTGAGAGGTACATACCAAAAGGAGCGTTGTATTCTGTAATGCTTCTAATGAGGGATGAGTACAGTGGGACAATGACCTCCTTTTTTTCTGGATGAAAAGCCCTTAGTGATGTGTGCCACATAGAAGGTTTCCTGACTGTTGTGGCGATGTGGTTATTGAAGTTGAGACCACTGTCCACCTGTGTCCCTAAGTCTCATCACACTTTCGGTGTTTAGTGTACTGCCATCTATGTGGTAATTCACGGGTACATGTTTTTTTCCCAAAGGGGATAACTATACAATGTGAGAGTGTTCAATCTCGCCTTTGTTCTTACACATGGGTTCGGAGCCGATCCTCGGCTCCGTGCCGGCCGACTGCAAGCTCTGCATCGAGAAGAAGCTCGAGGACATCTAATACCCACAATCCCCCTCTGCCTTTACCTCAGATCTAGTTTGCCGCTGCTGCATACGCATCGCTGGAGGCTAGCTCGAGGCTTTTTCAGATAAGAAATTATCTATTCTGTTTACTTTTTTCAAAAAAACTACTTTAAATCTAGTCATTTAATAAGAGTAAGGTGTGTGAGTGAGTTTTAGAATTCTCGGTTCCTTAGATTAGTTACTTAGTTTAACTAAAGGGTACAGAGTTTTTCGGGGCCTACCACCCCTACTTGAATTACTTTGACTAAGATATTGTTGTAGTCTGCTTTTTAAGAAATTGACTTCTATTACCGGATTTGACTCTTTTTCACTGGAATTGACTTTTACTGGACTGGACTGTCTTTTTTCTCTTGGTGTTATGTCAGAAAAATTGAAATCTGGCTTCAAACGTTGTCAGTGTGGCCAAAAGATGTCGGTCACAGACAACCACAGTTCCTGTGTCTACTGTCTTGGCCCTCTCCACTTACAAGAGGACTGCTCTATTTGTCACTCTTTTAGTGGGAGGGTCATGACAGATAGGCGCAGGAAACTGATGGACAGGGGATTGCTGAAACCCTCTTTCCAGGAGGCTCTGGATGCTTCAGACCAGGCATCCAAGTCTTCGAAGGGGTCGAAGGCGTCGGAGCCAAAGTCATCGGCTCCGAGCTCTTCGGGTCTAGTTAGATCACCGGTTCCACAGACTTCGGGGCTGAGTGTTCAACTGTTGGCAGTTTCCGAGCCTCGAGTCTTGGAACCGGTGACGGAGCTCCCTCCACCGACTCTGCTGAGGTCGGCTCCATCTTCGATCCCTTCGACTCGTTCTTCGAGACCCCTTTCCGACACCGATGTGGACCGTGTGGTGCAGAAACTGATGGAGCATACGGCCCTATCCAAGCTTATCTCAGTCTCCTCTCAGTTGATGTCGAGACTTGAAGGCCTGCCACTATCTCCACCTGTTCCTCCTCCGAGACCTGTCCAGTCTTCGGAGCCAGAAGAAGCTGACCTGATGATTGCGGAGCCCTCGGTGCCAGAACCGTCTTTTTCTCGGTCGGCACCGTTCACCTCGACTCCATCCGATCCGGTACCGGAGTCTCGGGGCCGAAGATCTGTCCTTGGTTCCGGGACCGAGAGTTGGACCGATGTTTCGGTTCCGACGCTCCCTCTCGGGGCCTCGGCACGGATTGATTCGGTTCCGTCCTCGGGGTCGGTGCCTTCGGCTCCTGTTTCGGGGATTCTTCCCATTTCTTCGGAACCGGGAGATACCTCGACTCGGGACCCGGGGGCCTTCGACCTCATGAGGAAGGTGTTGTCTACCCAGACAACCACATCAGCAGGTACAGCTTCTCCTCCCCACAAAGGACCGTTATCTTCCTCTGCACCCACGGCCACGTCCAAGCGTCTGGCACCAGTGTCTCAGCCACCCCTGGAGGTGCCCCTCTTCCTCGGAGGCTTCTTCAGATGCTCCCCACGAAGAAGTTCCTAGGAAAAGACTGTGTAAGAGGAGACACTTGGATTCTCCACAAGAATCCTTGACATCTGATACTGACTTAGATGAGTCAGAAGGGTCCCCTAAGTCACCTTCAGAGGATGTCTCTTTTTCTGACATCTTGGAGATCCTGAAACAGAGAGGTGACTGGCAAGCCCTCCCCCCTTCTGAGGATGAGTCAGTTTTGCTGAAGGCATTTGGTGCCCGTCCTTCCTCCTCCTGGGTCACTCCGCCCTTTGATGAGTTAATGGAATTAATTGCTCGAAGGGCGTGGGAGACTCCTGACACGGTGGAACCAGTCCCTAGGAAGCCAAATAAGTACATCACGGCACCACAGGACAAAGCTTACCTCACCAAAGGAGTTCCAGTAGACGCCATGGTGGTGGCAGCGGCCACGAAAAAGGAGATGTCGGAGTCTTCCTCATCTGTCCATCCGCCTAACAAAGATTCTAGGACCATGGACAGATACGGGAAGCGCATTTTCAGTTCAGCGGCTTTCTCTATGCGTTCCCTGAACTATTTGACTCATTTTACACGTTTACAGAGGGATCTAGACAAAGAGTTGGGAGATACCCTCCAGGGTGCTACAGATGCCGCTGTCTCAGAGAAAGTTACAGCGCATCTCAACACCCTTACGTCCATTGTGAACTCGTCCATGAGGCTGATATCCTATGCAGCCGAAGGATCGAGTAGGGCAGCAGCTTCAGCGATTGCTCTTCGTAGGCAATCCTGGATGCACTTATGTTCATTTGCGGAAGCCTTCAAGTCTTCCTTTACTAACGCCCCATTTGACGGAGCCACACTTTTTGGCCCTAAAGTAAAGGAGACCCTTACCCGGTGTGAACAGGAGGGAAAGACTCTGTCTGCTGTCGGAGACCGCTTGTCCAGCCCTTCCAGACCGCACCCCCAAAGGGAACGTGGGGGGAAAAAGTGGGTTCGAAAAACCCCAAGGACTTTTGCCAAACACACAGGGGGATGCCTTCCCTAGAGGCAGAGGGGGGGGCAGAGGTGGAAGACGCCGCTCTGGCGGCAGAGGGTCCGCAAAACCAAGGTGACAGGGATAACCTCCTGGTAAACCTTTTCAGCACTCCTGAGAGGAGGCCCCACTGTCATGCTCTGGAGGCAGTCCGCGGTCGCTTAGCTTTATACCCTCAGGCCTGGCAAAAACTTTCCTCAGACAATTGGCTAAAAGCGTTGTTACCAGAGGTTACAAAATCCCATTTCTATCCACCCCATTCCAAAGGAAGCTCCCAGATGTACCACCCCATGTGCGAGAGCCAGCAGCTACAGAAATTTAAAAGCTGCTAGAAAAAAGAGTCATCCAACCAGTCCGAGCGGACCAAATAGGATTCGAACTTACTCAAGGTTCTTTTAGTTCCAAAGAAAACAGGGGACTGGAGGCCAATTCTGGACCTAAGCCATCTCAACACCTTTGTCAAGAAGGAAAAGTTCGAATGGTCACGCTTCAATCGATCCTTCCATTCTTACAGAAGGACGACTGGATGTGCTCAATAGATCTGAAGGACGCATACTACCATATCAAAATGGCCAGGGCGTCCAGGGATCATTTGCGCTTCCGGCTGGGAGCCAGTCACTATCAGTTTCGAGCCCTGCCCTTTGGCCTGACCACAGCCCCCAGGGTCTTCACCAAATGCATGGCAGTGGTAGCGTCTCATCTGAGGCGCCTAGGATTCCAGGTGTTTCCGTATCTGGATGACTGGCTCCTGTCTGCCACCACCAGGCGTCAACTGATACAAGCCAGGGATTACACCCTACAACTTTGTACACACCTTGGCATTTCAGTAAATTTCGAAAAATCATTGCTACAGCCATCACAGCATATCTTATTCATAGGAGCAGAATTAGATACGCGTCAGTTAGTTCTAAAACTTCCTACAGAAAGAATAGTAGCACTTCAATTCAACATTTCCCTTCTTCTGTCATCCAGAAAGTCCCCAGCAAAAATTGTTCTGAAAGTTTTGGGTCTCATGGCAGCTTCTCTCATTGCGATACCATTGGGAAGACTGCACATGAGAGTGCTACAATGGCTTCTATTTGCACAATGGTCATTCCAACAACTTCCACTGACTCACGAAATATTGATAACGAAAACATGCAAATCACACCTAATGTGGTGGTTACAGACTTGCAACCTATCCGGCGGAAGACCATTTGTGCTACCCACACCGTCAGCGACGATAACCACGGACGCTTCCCTGATAGGGTGGGGGGGGCATCTTTGAGGGACAGACAGTCCAAGGCGAATGGACCAATCTGGAGTACAATCTGCACATCAATGTTCTGGAGTTGAGGGCAGTGTTTTTGGCGTTGCAACACTTTGCTCCCCTTCTTCCTCCAGGGACCATTGCAGTTCAGACAGACAACATGTCCGTAGTCTGGTACATAAACAAGCAAGGGGGAACCAGGTCTTACCAACTATGCAGAGAGGCCATGAGAATTTGGCAATGGGCAGAGTCCACCGGTCGCTTTCTGATCGCAACGCACATCCCGGGGTCATCCAACGTCATAGCCGACAGGCTGAGCAGGGCAATACTATTGCCTCACGAGTGGTCCCTCAAACAGTCAGTTGCGGGAAGGATTTTTCGCAAATGGGGCCAGCCTACCTGCGATCTGTTTGCGTCTCCAATGAACGCCAAATGCAGGAGCTACTTTGCCCTATTACCCCCCCCCAGGGGAAGTCCCCAGGGACGCGCTGGTGCACGATTGGCCCCCGGGTCTCCTATATGCTTTTCCTCCATTTCCCCTGATTGCAAAGTTTCTACAGAAAGCAAACAACCTTCAGAGGACTATTATTCTCATTGCTCCGTTCTGGCCTCGTCAAATTTGGTTCCCCTTTCTATTGCATCACCGCATTCGGGGACCTTGGATGCTGGACCCAGAGCCAGATCTACTGACTCACTCGTCAGGAGTTCCTCACCCATCCCTGGAATCTCTCCATCTAGCAGCTTGGCTGCTCCGCTCTTATAGCCAGGTCAATTCCCTTACATCGGCGGTTCAAGATATTTTGGTAGCTTCTCATAAAGTTTCCACTACAAGGACTTACACCAGTAAGTGGAAACGTTTTGTCTTCTGGGCGGAGTCACATCAGTTGGACCCTGTTACAGCTCCGTTGAATAAGGTTTTAGAATTTTTGACTGAATTATTTCAGGAAGGAGCTTCCCCGGCTACCTTAAGAGTACAGTTAGCTGCCATTTCTAACTATCATGTAGAAGAAAGTGGTGCACCTATTATGGCTCACAGACTTTGTAAAGCCTTTTTAAAAGGTTCCTTTCATATCAGACCACCAGTCAGAAGTCCGACATCACCGTGGAATTTAAACTTATTGCTCTCTAAATTGATGTTACCACCCTTTGAACCAGCTTCAAGTTGCACTTTGAAATTTTTGTCATGGAAAACATTATTTCTAGTGGCTATTACATCTGCTAGACGGGTGTCTGAGCTGCAGGCCCTTTCGGTCAAACATCCTTATTTAATTTTTCATTCTGACAGAGTATCCCTACGCACTAATCCATCCTTTCTTCCCAAAGTTTGTTCTACTAGTAATATTAATCAGTCCATCGAATTACCCACCTTCTTTAAAAACCACTCTAATAAATTAGAGTATATGTTGCACAAACTAGACGTCCATAGACAACTCAGATTTTATTTGGATAGAACAAAGGATCACAGGAAATCTGATCAACTATTTGTAGCTTTTGCTGACAGCAGAAAGGGTCTTGCAGTTACGAAACGAACTCTTTCGAAGTGGCTAACTGACTGTATCATTTATGTTTATGAAGCTTCTGATCAAACATTATCAGCAAAACCCAGAGGACATTCTACCAGATCAATTTCTACATCTTTGGCTCACGCAGCTCGTTTACCTTTAGACACTATTTGTGCGGCTGCTACTTGGGCTAAACCACATACATTTATATCTCATTACAAAGTGGACAGGGTTTCTAGGGATAGGGCAACCTTTGGTTCCACTGTGCTCAAGAACGTTCTCCCTTGAGTTCCTCAGGATCATGGAGCTAGGACGCTACCCATGTGTAAGAACAAAGGCGAGATTGAACACTCTCACATAAAGAAGTTATGTCCTTACCATAACGCTCCATGTGGAGTGTTCATCTCGCTTGGTTATTACACTCCCACCCTTCCCACCCTTAGGAAGAACGTTCGATTTGGTGCCTGGTCTGGAGTATTCTCCTTCTGCTGTTGCAGTATTACTGTTACTATCATACATTGGGTATGTTTGTATATATGTATTTTATGTATATAGTTGGCATGTGTGCGTGCTTTATGTCTGGTTTGCTTGCAAACTAGATCTGAGGTAAAGGCAGAGGGGGATTGTGGGTATTAGATGTCCTCGAGCTTCTTCTCGATGCAGAGCTTGCAGTCGGCCGGCACGGAGCCGAGGATCGGCTCCGAACCCATGTGTAATAACCAAGGCGAGATGAACACTCCACATGGAACGTTATGGTAAGGACATAACTTCTTTTTTCTTGGCATTGAACATGAGCCCATGGCTCTGGCACCAAGCATCTGTTTCTGTAAGGCCCTTTTGTGGAGTATCCACATAATTTGGGGATTCATTAATGGCTCCCAGTTTGCAGTCATCTGCGAACTTTGTTAGCCAGAGTCCGTTAGTGTTGGCCTGTGCTTCAGAGAAGTAGATGCCAAATAAGAGTGGTCCCAGGACTGAACCCTGAGGTACTCACTTGTCTCTTGTCTGGAGCTGGATTTGGAGTCAGCTACTTTTACAGTGTGGGTTCTGTCAGTAAGCCAGTTGGCAACCCATTGAGTGACGTATGGATTAATGCCCAGCTTAGTAAGTTTATCTATGATTCCAGAGTGGGGGATGTTGTCAAAGGGCTTGGCGAGGTCCAGATAGGCTGTGCCTTACCCTCATCCACGGCTCTGGAGACTGATTTGAAAAATATAAAATTAATAAGCTAGTAAAAGTGCAGGAGAGGAGAGAACTAGCAGATCTGAGGGAATAATTGAAGAGCAGACTTTGGCATACTCAGAAGCTTACAAACAGTCCTGGATACAGCAAGTCTGTATCTGGACTAGACTAGTTACAGGAAAGGCGGGAAACGAGCGCAAATCCAGGCTTTTAAACCAGAACATTGAAAGAGATGGACAAACTGCCTAAACGGCCAATAAACTACAATTTCTGGGCCAAAAACCAGTCCTCTTGTGCTTACCACTCCCACTGACAAGCTAGAGGGCTTCCCTCCAACACAGAAAGGCTTGGCAGGGCTCAGAAGCTTACATACAGTCCTGGATACAGAAAATTTGTATCTTAACTAGACTAGTTACAGGAAAGGCAGGAAACAAGCTTAGAAATTTTTTTTTGTTTTACAGGAAAGCAGCTAAAACAGCACTAAAAACAATTCAAGTGCAGTGCAAGCTAGCGCACTTGAGTGTGTAGCAATATTAAAGCAAGTACAGTTTAAATAAATGCAATTTATTCAAACTGTATTCTTTACTGAATTCAATTATTTTATTCAACTCTGTACAGTTAAAAAGTGCCAAAAATCTACTTATCAGCTGAGAAGCACACTCAGTCAGAACACAAGGAGAGTCTAGCAAAGTTTTTTTTTAGTACAGTGGAGAGGGGAATGCAAAAGGTACAATGGCAAGGAGTTCAGTGAAAAATATAGTTTGAAGTCATAGGAAGTGAATAAGAGATGGCAGCCTCCATAGCAGCCTGAATACTTTAATAGAACAATGTTCAATTTAGTTTTCTTTAATACAAGACAATGCTTTCTTCTTAGGGCTAAAAGTTTCTGAAAGCATACGAACTGTTTTTCACATCTAGCAGGGGAATAGAGAAAAGAACAGGCACCAATTAGTGTAAGTTGGAACACAAGCAGTAACCAGGATAGCCTTAAGTTTAGGTTAGTTAATGCCAGTTTTTTAAGATGTACATAATTTATTGTGTTTTCTTAACTTAACAGGGGATGGGGTGTTTTGAAAATGTATTTAGTTTTTGTCATTATAAGAAAAATTCTTGAGATGTGATATAGGTTCAAATGGAGATGAGTGTTTGCATGTAAGACATAAACTGAAAATAAAAATTAAAAAAAGCTGCCACTTGTATTAAGTGGGAGCAGTAGCTTTGTATCATAATGGCTGTGCTATCCATATTATCATGGAACACACGTGACTTTAAAAGTATAGACAAGGAAGTAAAGAGCTTTGAATTATATTAAGAATTGTACAGTGCAGAGAGCAATCCTGCAGGAAGCAAATTTGGAAAGAAACGAGCATGTGAATTTAAGGAACAAAGGAATTCAGGATGGATATTCAGCAGAATATCTGGGACAAAGGAAAGGGAAGTAATAAAACTGATTTCTAGAGGGGCTCCAATAGTGATAGTAGAGGAAAAAATATAATCATGGTAGACTCTGGTATAAAGGGGCATTTGGCAAGGAAGGAGGATTATGTTGGCATGCATTTATATTCCACCAAAAATTGCTATGGTGGAACTTAAAAAAAACTTTGGGATAACTAATCATCTTTCAGCATGGTATGTTACTTACAGGTGGGAACTGGAACTTAATTTGCAATGTTGAGGATGTATTAAGGGGCCCTAGAATGGAGGACAAGTGGGTAGATTTCTAAGAAATATTTTGTGTATGGAAACATTTTGTATGGAAGATGTGAATTCAGTAGTAGGAAACTCTGACCAAATTTACATATTATTCCCCATGGTACAATATCTGGGATAGATTGAATAGAAATTGTATTTCACAGAAACGTGCATTTGATTGAAAGTTTCAACACCCATGCACTGATGAAAAAAACTAAGATAAAAATGTAGAGTTTGTTTGTTTGTATCTTTCGGCTTTTCTCAGTTAGGGATCGCCACAGCGGAACTCCGGTCCACTAATGATTGGCAGTAGATTTTTACCTGCCGAGTTGCCGGCCCTGACGCACAACCTTCAACGAAGGTACGCCCATTCACGCATGTCTCCACACACAAGACGCTCTAGCTGAGAATCGAACAGGACGTCTTACTGTGAGGCGACAACGCTACTGCAGCACCACCACCGCAGTCTGAAGATAAAAATGTAGAGTAATGAAGTAAAAATTAGACATTTGCTCTTACCCACCTGCTGCTTAAAATGAGAGAAATTTAAGGAATTAGTAATGGTTTTTAGAGAAGATAGAAATTTTAAGAACTGATAGCTAGTGAGCAGGGTAATATGAAAATGGAGTTTAAAAAGAGGATAGAAATAGAAGAGAGAGATATGGTTAAGAAGTAATATGAATTATTTTGAGGGGCTTACATAGGTTAAATTATTGCAGAACAAGGGGAGTCTCACAAAAAAATTATTGCAGAACAAGGGGAGTCTCACAAAAAAAGATGCGCAACTGCAGAGTGCTAATGAGGAAATAAGAGAATGTTTGAATAATATGCCCAGGTTTCGAAAGATTGCTGTTAAGCAACTATTTTTTTATTTTCTTTAATACATACTGCAGAGCACAAAAACTTTGAGCCTAAATAGCTAGACAACAAAGTCAGAAGTGTCTTCATGAAAATCAGGGAGCCTATAACAAGAAAACTAACCAGAGATCCTGTAGAGTGTTAGAGATATTTAGGTAATTTTATGAAATTGTATAAAGCAGGGGAATGTGGAAATCAAGAAAGAGCACAAATGGAAATATTTACAGAAGACTTCAGTATGTTAAGGTTACTGGCAGATGAGGCTCAACAACTAATAATTAAATAGGTGAAGATAGATTGGAAAGTCTCCAAGAACAGATTTTATTCCTGTGTAAGTGTAGAAGTTAGGAGGGAAGAAAGTGAAAAACATCTGGAAGATTTTGTTAAACAGTATTTTAAAAGGAGGAGAAGCACCAACATTTTGAAGGAAGGCTGCAGTGGGGTGTATTACCCGAAGACAGTAAAGACCTGTCAAGGCCATTTACATGTTAAACCATGTTTATAAAGTGTTTGTCTGTACTAGCTAAAAGAATGGCAAAGATGTTGCCAAAATTGAGAGATATGAATGTGTGTGTTTTGTGTAGGGGAGGCAAACAATTGACAACATTAATAGAACAATGATTATCCAGTGAGAAGCAGAATGTAATAAAATGTCACACTTGTTGATGGGTCTTGATGCAGAGAAAGCATTCCAGTGAGTAAGCTAAGATTTTGAGTGTGGTAATGGAAGAATTTGCATTCCCTGATGAAATACTAAGTTTAATTAGGAGGATGTATGAAGGATCCAAAGCAAAGAAATAAGTGTAAGGGTTTCTGGGTCTATGGTTAATTGTTGAACGGACTAACCATCTAATGGCACATCATCAAAATCCAGTCGATGAATCCTTTGATCAAGCACTTCATTGAACCTGTGTGATGGGGAAAGTAGCTAGTTGGCCAACACTTCCCCGTCTCACTTTTCCCCACTGTAGTGCAATCTTGAAGTTGGCAATATAGTTGAGGGGATGTAGTGGATGAAGACTTCCATGTTGGGGGGTGTGGGTGGATTTGTAATTGTGCTGTTTGTCAGATGTGGAAATGTTGGCCAACTAGTTACTTTCCCTGTCTCACAGGTTTAATGATTGGATTTTGATGATATGCCGTTCGATGGTTAGTCCATTCAACGATTAACCATAGACCCTGGTTTCTGTTCTAAAAGCTATGTTTGAACAGAGAAACCAGGCAGGG
Organism: Protopterus annectens; assembly: GCF_019279795.1. Taxonomy (NCBI): domain Eukaryota; kingdom Metazoa; phylum Chordata; order Ceratodontiformes; family Protopteridae; genus Protopterus; species Protopterus annectens. Next base: position 855,553,407 of record NC_056739.1, read on the forward strand.
GTGTTCTCTTCCCCTTTATTTGCTTTATATTTAGAGCCACTGGCAAAGAAAGGAAGGAACTGAGAAATTCAAGGATATAATTGATATGGTAATCAAGAAAAGTTGGCTTTATTTGCAGATGATATTTTGCACTGATAAATCCCAGAAAGGATATCTCAGTGTTATGGAATATTCTGAGACAGTTTTCAAATCTTTTTGGGAATATAAAATTAGTGAAGATAAAACAGAGGCTATAAGCCATAAGTTATGTACCCTTTCAAGAATTGGTTCAGCAATATGCATATATATATATATATATATATATATATATATATATATATATATATATATATATATATATATGGGGACAGAATAAGATGAATTATTTAAGAGTATGAGTATGGATTGAAAAGGCTTCTGTTTTGGCAGCTAAGGATATGTGGGAGGCAACTAAACAACAGATGATACAAACACTGAGATACCCAGAAGCTCTTGTTTATGGATAGTGATGGTAAGATACAAACAGTGAAAATATTATAGTCTTTTAGTCTTATATACTTGTCAGGCATATTTTTATCAACCAGAGAACAATAATTTAATAAAGAGTTGAAATATATCTGGGAGGTGTAGAGTCAAGTGGGATAAGCTGATCTTCCATTAGAACAAGATGGTTTTAAGATGTTTTTATTTGAAGGTATATTTTAGAGCTACACGCTTAAGGCTCATGTAACACAACCAGAAGGTTATAATTCAAATCAGAAAGAGGTGATTTTGAAGCAGGAGAAAGTTCAAGAAATAGGGAGAATGTGTGATTTTTGGATGCAGGTCCTTGAGGAGAATAACGACTATGCAGAATGTTGTATTCATAATGTTGCAGAAAGAAGGTATTAAAAGAGCTAAGCCAATACGAGAATGGAGAAAGGAGATTTTGCTGATAGGGATGACTGCAAGTAGGTGTACAGAAAATAGTCGAGGGGGCTGGAATTTACCAGAGAAGACTGGCAGAGGAGCAAAAGTATTGAGAGCAAATAACTGAAAGAGAGGTAGTAGAGTGGGATGAAGCCAAGACGTTTGGACTGCAGGCTACAGACTGCCTTCTCTACCAGGTATTGGTATTGGAGTATAGACTAAGGAAGAGTGCTAGGGGATTCCTAATTGAAAGACCTACTCTTGTAGCATTTTTATTTGCATCTAGGACAGAAGCTGCTGTTCAAAAAATAGATAGTTGGTAAGGCATGTTAAATACTGCATGATTATAATAACCAAGATTAGATCGGGAAGAGAGATTGGAAAAGCAATTTACAAAGAAAAAATAGGAGGGCATATGTACGGCTCCCAAGTACACAACAGTCCAGAATGTTTAGTTTATTGCTTGAGAGTGTTTACATTGCTATTTTGTATACCCCAAGCAGACTTCAAAGAAATTTTCCTCAGGTAGGTAGCAAATGTTGGAGTGCTTAGGCAGATAGGGGTAACTGGGAACATACAGTTTTGGAGTCTTGGTTGACAGATTTTAAAAATTCACTGCAGAGTACTCTCAAAAATATTGGATGAGCAAATAGTGGTAACTGAGGAAAATATTCCATTGAATTGTGGCACAGGATCTGAAATGCCTCGACTTACATAGTAAGACCTTGTTAAGTTTAGTTCTGTTGGCTACCAACAATGCTGTTGCTAGAAAATGGATATCAGTCTACACCAACTGTATTTGAAGTATTGAATATTATAATAGAGATAAAAGAACTTAGAGGGATATTTAGAAAAGGTAATGTGCAAATTACATAGAAGAAATAATTGGGAACTGTGGAAACAATGCATGCAGAATAATAATTAGGAGGAGAAGTAAGGTTCAAGGGAAGGCAGGAATTTAGCAAATTATGTACTGTTGGGACTAATAATGGCTATAAAGAAATAAAAGGTATGTGACTTATAATTTATGTAAAAAAGAATGCTAATATTTATTTTCTGTCCTGTTAATGTATTTTTGCCTAGATCTTAAGTGGTAATTTATTAAAGGTGTTTAAAAAAGTGCAACTCTTTTTTTTTTTTTTTTTTTTTTTCCCTGCTGGTATGATTGCATTATGAGTAATACTGGTCTTGGCTGCTCTGTCATCTCCACTTTTGGAGCATACACATGTTGTGCACTATCAATTAACAAACATGCTGTAAAACCCAAGTCCCGTCTCTTATTTGTACTTTCATAAAAAATAATAGTCTGTTCTTACCATTTTCTCTGGAACAGCAGAAAATCTCAGGACAAATGGGTTATATGATGATCCAACATTTGAACAGCCTTCACTCAATGACAGGAACCATTTCTAGGATATAAATCTGCTCACTTGTTCCGAAGTTACGTCTCTCATAAATATAAGCTATATTGACAAGGGCATTTAACTTATCATACTTAGACAGTCTTGACTCCACTTCGAGGATGGTGCTACTAGGTCTGTTAGATTCAGGTTCTTTAGATAGTACTGACCAAGTATTTCTACACTTTGTGTATAGTGAAGATGATTTTCCTTAGCGTCTCTTCCTTAATTTGGAGGTATGATTCTGGTAAGATGGATATAATGATCCACATTTTCTGGAAGTGCCCTGAGTTAAGCGCATTAAGAAGAGGAATACAAATTATTTGTGATCATGTTCTTGGACCAGGTTAAATAGTAGTAGTAGTAACATCTTCTCTTTTTTTATTGGATTCCAGTTCACCTTGCAACTGTTTTTTTTTTTTGTTTGTTTTTAATCAGGACCGCTCACTAATGCAACTATTGATGTTAACTGTAATTACATGCTATTGAAGGAAATGTCCTCACATAATTGTATAGTTTTTTGACACCATTGGAAATCTAACATGAAAGTCCACTGGTATTGTAATCAAATGGGCTATTTGGAATAGGAAATTTCTTCAGATTAACACATTTCATTTAGGTACCAAGTTGAATTACAGTGGTAGTGATTTGTCTATTCAGTTAATAAGTCTTTTTGTTCCATTTACACCCTTTTTTTTCTATGGTCAGCTAGAGAATTCAAGTCAGATAAATGCTTCCTACTTGCAGCTTACTGCTCATGTTTAAATAGTTATTTGTTCTGCTCCTTAGGTAGTTACTTTGAAAAGCATACGCACATTCATCTGATGTGGGATTAAGGTTTTTCATTGTCTTTTGTTTGACACATGTTCAGTAGCTTTGCTTGGTTGTGGGTTTTTTTTTTTTTTGTTTGTTTTTTTTGTTTTTTTAGGATTAAATATGATGTCTTTCCTAATAAAGTTTGGTTACTTTTGAAGAAGGACAAAATGTTATGCAACAGGAGAGAAGGCAATCATGCTTTCCTGTTCAGGGTAAGCTCCAGACCATCCTGCATTCATTTTTATGGGAATTAGTGGAAGTTAGGTCTTCTTTCTTTCTGTTCAGCTAATAAAAATGGCTTTTGTTATTCTTCCGGGGTCGTAGAGGAAACTACTTCTTTTGAGGTCATCAGGTTTGAAAGTTACAATATTTTAAACCAGTGGTACAACAGTCTCCAGTCCCAGATAAATTACTTTAACTCTCTGTTAGTTATTGTGGCCACAACTTTTCCTCTGATTGGTAAATATGCCAGTCCTGTATATAAAACTAAAGGAATTAAAAACCTTTTCATAACTTGTATATATTGTTTTAAAGAAAGAAAACGTAGTGTATTATATGCGTAAATGGGGGAAAATGTTTTCTTTTTTATGTATGTGTGCACATGTCTTAAGTGATGTTTAATAAAAGTGTTAATCGAATGAAGGATTGCAACAATTTTTTTTTTTAAATCACTGGGCCTATTTTTATGCTACGATTGAATAGTGCTTTTAGAAGTCCAGGAAGGTCAGCTGGCTGAAATATAGAAATAGGTGAGAAGTCGAAGGTGGAACAGGTGTACTGCATTTGCAAAGTGGTGTAATTAAGGTGTGTTTCCTAATTTTGGGGAAGATGTTTTTACACAGGGAGAAGTTATATATATAATTACTGACATTTGTTTACCAGGAAAGTCCTACTGGGTAGGAGCCCATTTTCAGAGCAGGCCCTGGGAGAAAAGCTCTATTGTATTGCAAAACATTTTAAGAATAATAATTTTACAGTGTTTGTGCTGTTTTGAGGTATTCACTTAAAAGGTCATCAGCTGAAGTAGAGCATGGTTTGAGTTTGAGTAGTTTTATATAAATGTAGGCCCAGGTTTAAAGGTGAAAGTGGATGTGGTGATACGTGGCTGCTGGGCACGGTTAGGATTGCATGTTGGGGAATCCTTTGCTAGAGATCCTATACTGTCTGTAAAATAAGAGTTGAACTGTATTGCTGTTTCAAGTGATGAGTTATTGGGAGAGAGGTTAGGGCTGAATTTATGACTGGAGTGCAAGAATTCTTTAATGGCTGTCCAGAAATGTTTAGGGTTGTATTTACTGTTATTCTGATGGTTATTATAATGTAGTTTTTTGTCTTTGCAATAATAGTAGAAAGTAAATTAATGAAGCATTCAGAAGTTTTCAAGATATTGTGGTATTTTATATTTTTGCAATTCTTTCCATGCTTTTTCTTTTGCATTAGCATTCTATTCTTTTTAGATAGCCAAATTCCATTATTTGTTTTTAGTTACTTCCGCTTAAGAGGTGCAAGGCTATTTAGGATATTCAGGAAAGTTGTATTATTGAATTCTCTGACAGCATTATTTAAGGGGAGGATTTTTAGGAAGTTCCAATTGATAGGTGATAGGTTAGTAATGAACATTTTATGGGTTAAACTTGGAAAGGTTGCATATTATTTTATAAGCATACTGTTTGTGTGAGATGTCTGGTTTCTCTCTCTGTCTCTCTCTCTCTCTCTCTTCTGGTTTCTCTCTCCTCTCTCTTTTTTAATATCTCCAAGTCTTTTGAGTTTCTAATACCATGACCGGAATGGACCCTATTCCTAAGTCAAAGTACAATTAAAGTTCATGAAATTAGTATTGTTTCAGTCTTTGATATATGCCACGAGTGCTCTTTGGAGCACCCGGAATGTGCCCAATAATGACGACTCCTGCAATTCACACGGAGTTGCATGTATCAGTAACATATCTAAGTACAATTATAAAGTCTTTTTATCAGACATGTTGTTTCTGCTACTACTGAAACTGTTCAGATATCCTTCTTCCACATTGCCCTTGTTTCTCCCCACAAATCCTGGTATTTTATGATTGTGTGTCTGTACGTAAGACACTGTAATCACTGTGTGTAGTAATTTCAATGATCAGTGCTACTTTTGTCTTTTCATTAACTACTATATCTGTTTTTCTCACATCTATTTTTTGAACTGTTGATAATGGATGAACTCATGTGATATAAACTTTGTCATACCAGTGTGCCACCCAGCAACAGCCCCTAAGGCAAGATGACGTACCTAACACTTTAGTCATAGGTGACTCTATAGTCAGGCACACTGATGTCCCACTCAGCAGGCTGAACAAGGAGAAAATTACAGTGAGCTGCCTGTCAGGTGTCTGGATCCGCCACATAACTCATGCACTCAAGTCACTCCACAACAAGTACAAATATGACTCTGTCATTGTCCATGCTGGAGTGAATGACTTGAGACGTACCTCACTGGACAACATGAAAAGAGACCTGGAAGAGCTCTTGTATCATGTAGCCCTGGCAGGTATGACCCTAGCCCTGAGTAGCATCCTGCCTTCGCCCAGAATGATACCACAATATAAGGACAAAATTATTGACTTCAACAATTGGCCAAGCTTCTGGTGTCATTCAAAGGGGATCCAGTATCTGTCTGCCTGGGACGACATGATCGACAGACCACGATGCTTTGCCAGAGATGGTCTGCACCTGTCGTCCCTGGGATTCAGGTTACTGGCTAAGGTTCTTGCCACCCCTATCGTGCCTTTTTTAGGCAAAAATCAAAGGACAAAACCACCACCGTAACAGGTACAAGCATGCAAAATCTGAAGGTGATGCTACTCAATGCTAGAAGTCTAAACCTCAAAATGCACTTTTGAGGCACTCCTAAAAATGGAGAACATCGATATCTGTGCAGTAACTGAGACCTGGTTCAAGGCTGCAGAGAGCACCACTGCAATACCAGGCTACAACTTTTATCACACTTTTCGGCCACCAAACCAGGATCGAAACACTAAAGGTGGAGGAGTGTCCATATTCACACCACCATGTTAGTTGCCCAACACAATGCGTCTGAAATTTTCCAGGTGCAACTAACACTAGGTAAGACTGCAATCCAAATTGTAGCTTGCTACAGATCCCCCACCATGCCCCAAGATTCTCACTACACCTTTCTAAACATACTGGAAAATATTAATATACAACCAAACACCCTAATACTGGGTGATTTCAACTACCCTGCCATTAACTGGGAAAACTACTCGTGTACCAACACCTTTGCCCAACGGTTCTTGGAATTCATAAATTCCAATGCCCTGGATCCAACTAATCCATAGTCCCACCAGGGGCTCCAGTATCTTAGACCTGGTCATTACCAACATGGGAAATCAATGTTCCACACCTATGGTCACCCCCTCGTTGGTCAGGTCAGACAATAAGCTAATCATGCTTAACATCCACATCCCACCCCCCCACCCCTAGTACGGAAACCTCCATAAAAAACTTTTCCAAAGCCAACTTCATGCTACTCAAGTCAGATGTTGCACACTTCATAACACCCATGCAGACGGGAACTGAAAGTTCGACTGCTGAGTCCTACACTAAGGCACTATACGAGCACATCCACTCATGCATGAATTGTGCCATCCCAAATAGAACCAAGATGTTCTCCTCCAAAAAAAGGAAGCCAATTTGGTGGTCCCCTGCCATAAACAAACTTTACAACAAAAGGAAGAAACTGTTGCAGAAAAGAGGAAAATCCCAGGAAGCAAAAAACTCCCTTACCAGCCTCAGTAAGAAGCTGAGATCCCTCATAAAATCCTCCAAAGCTAGTTATGAAAATAAAATTGCCAAAGATTCCAATGACAACCACAAGGCATTCTATAACTATGTCAAGAATCTAAATGGCAATGCTCAGATCTGCTCTGAGCTACAACAGAATGGCATTAAATATACCGATCCCAAGGATATTGCCAATATCCTGGCAGATCGATTCAGTGCCAACTTCACCCCTCTCTCACCCCCTAAATGGCCCGTCTCAGTACCGGAAGATTGCCAAATTCTGGTAATAATGGCCACACAGGTAAAAAAAATGCACTCTCCAAAGCTAAGAATACAGCATCCATGGGACCAGTTGACATCCAGGGCTGTGTACTACATGAACTACAAAGTGAACTGGCACCTCACCTAAGTGTCATGTTTAATCATACCCTCACCTCAGGCTTCATGCCCATTGAGTGGCGCACAGCTACAGTTATCCCACTCCACAAGGGGGATCCACCGCCCCATCAGTCTGACGAGCCTGATCTGCAAAGTCATGGAACGTATTATCATGGAACTTATAAACAAAGACATTGGCAACCTTAAAACACTGGACCCCACCCAGTTCGGGTTCGTGAAGGGCCGATCTAGTCTCCTGAACCTGACTGACTTCTTCGAATCAGTCTCCAGAGCTATGGACAAGGGTAAGACAGTCCACACAGCCTATCTAGACCTCGCCAAGGCCTTTGACACCATCCCCAACTCTGGAATCACAGATAAACTTACTAAGCTGGGCATTAATCCCTACGTCACTAGATGGGTTACCAACTGGCTTACTGACCGAACCCACACTGTAAAAGTAGCTGACTCCAAATCCAGCTCCAGACAAGTGACAAGTGGAGTACCTCAGGGTTCAGTCCTGGGACCTCTCTTATTTGGCATCTATTTCTCTGAAGTACAGGCCAGCACTAAGGGACTCTGGCTAACAAAGTTCACAGATGACTGCAAACTGGGGGCCATTATTGAATCCCCAAATAATGTCTATACTCTACAAAAGGGCCTTACAGAAACAGATGCTTGGTGCCAGAGCCATGGGCTCAAGCTCAATGCCAAGAAATATATAGTTATCCCCTTTGGGAAAAACACATGTACAAGTGAATTACCACATAGCTGGCAGTACACTAAACACCGAAAGTGTAATAAGAGACTCAGGGACACAGGTGGACAGTGGTCTCACCTTTAGTAACCACTTCACCACAACAGTCAGGAAATCCTGCTATGTGGCACACCTCATCACTAAGGGCTTTTCATCCAGAAAAAAGGAGGTCATTGTCCCACTGTACTCCTCCCTCATTAGACCCATTATAGAATACAACGCCCTATTTGGTATGTACCTCTCAAGACATCTGCAACAACTGGAAAGGCCGCAGAAATACCTCACTAAAAGAATCACAGGCCTAAAGCAGATGCCCTATGCTGACTGCCTTAAAAATCTCCAGCTATACTCTGTTGAATATTGTCTACTCCGAGGCGATCTCTGCTTAACGTACAAGCCATGTCAAACCCAGAGCTGTTGGACATGCTACATTTAAAGAAATCCCAATCCCTCAGCCACACGCTCCAGGGATCTAAACCTTGTCATCACAATAAACAAAACATGTTGGAGGGATAGGTTCCTGACCCAGAGACTCCCCAGACTCTGGACTAGACTGCCCATACATGTCAAGCAGAGCGGCTCTTTGACCCTCTTTCAAAAGGAACCTTGATGATTGGATGGGAGAAAGGAAATTCACCCCAGGGATCACGTCAGTTGCCCTGCTAGACAGGGGTCCAGGGAAGTAAATAGTATGGGAAGAAATAGCCAGGGAATTGTTATGGCTAGGCTTGTATAGGTCCTAGGGCCGATAGCCTAGTACCAACCTATGAACCTATTTTCTATGATGATTTGTGATTTAGTGTTTTTCAGCTACCTCAGTATTATAATGTTTGCGCAATCCCCAATGCAACGGTCTTGCCACATTATTATGCCTTCCTGTATTACAGTCCTTCTGTGATTAGTATATCACAACCAGCAACAAGATGTGTGACTGTTTCCAATTCTGTTTTACAAAATCTACATTTTTCTGTTTCTCCCAAGTGTTCAATAGACTTAGTGCACTACATACACATTGGTTTACAATCTTAGGCGACCAATATTAACCTTTCATCTTTTCATTTTAAATTCACGTCTCCTTAACCATTCCTGCATTCAGTCTTGATCAGCACTAGGTTGTTCTAAGAGTTTCCTGTACTTGCAACTATATATGTTATGTTGTCCTGTCAAGCCTTCATTCTTACTGGATGGGTGGGTTTGGAGGCTATCATCGGCTCCAACTCAGTCGAATATACTAGCTCGAAGTCTCTAACATGGCTTGTGGCAGGAAGGTATCCCATTATGCAGTTGTGTAATTCTCCAGATCTCGTTTGCCGCTTTACGAGTTAGGATGCTTCTCTTCTTGGCTGTGGCTGAGTCCTTTAAAAAAGTATCTAGTAGCTTAATAATTGCTTAGTGGTTAGTAATTAGTAGTTTTCTCTGTGTGCTATGCTTTTGAGTGCTGTTTATCTCCAGTGTGTGCTTTTTGGTGGACGTCGTTCCTCACAAGGCCTTTTTTGTTCATTCCCATTTGTGATAGTGGTGTAGTTTAGCGCTTAGTCTGAAGTTAGCTTTTATTCATGTATTAGGTCGTTTCAGTTAGAGAGCTATTTTCCTGTTGTTGTATCCCCTCGCTCGCAATTCTACTATGCCCGTTTAAGTTACAGGGCCTAGTGCCCGTTTAAGTTGGAGGCAGAGTTGTTCCCATATGTTTCTTTCATGTGTGTTTTATAGTGTTTTTCTAGTGTGGTAATACTTTTCAGATAAAAATTTTTTGTGTGTGCTAAAATTTTATAAAAGTGTGTTAAGCCTTACCTGTAAAATCTGTGTGTTTTCCTTCCTAAAATGTTTAAGGAAATTAGAGAACAGAAACCGAAGGCTTCAGGGTTCAAAAAATGTCAAAAATGCTCTCAGAAAATGTCCATCACTAATGGGCATAACATTTTGTGCCTATTGTTTGGGGGGGGGGGGGGGGCTATTCATCTCCAGGAAACTTGTACATTTTGTCACTCCTTTAGCTCCCATGTTCTGCAGGAGAGAAAGAATAAGCTCATACTCAAAGGGTTCCTGAAACCGTCTTTTGAGGAGGCTGTCTATAGCAGTTCCTCTTCCAGTAGATCTCCTTTGTCCAAGAGTGACAAGGCTTCAAAATGGCCATCTCCAGCTTCTTCGACTGCTAAAGTTGGCTAAAACCTCTTATGGGTCCCTCTCCTCGGCTCCACAGCACTCGGAACCGACTGAGGTTATAGACTTAGGCAAAGTTAGTCCTTTGGCTCAAAGGCCTTTTGAGCTGAAAGAGACTATTCTTCGGAGCCAGTCCACTGACTTGTTACCGGTCTCCCCTATCTTGAGATCTCCAATTTTGGCGAGATCTCCCTCACCAACCCTCTCCTCTAGGTCCCCTAAGAGCTTATCGGACGATGATGTGGACAGGGTGGTGCGCAGACTTTTGAAGTTGCTGGCGCTGGCTATATTGTTTTCGGCTCCAACCTAATCGGTTCCAGAGCCAGCTAAGACTGACTATTACATCCACTATGATTCCTCCTCCAAGCCAAGCTGGATCTTTGGAGCCAGAATGATAGGTACCGCTTGCTGTAAATTCTTCGGTTCCGAGACCCCTTCCAGAGATTTTGGAACCGATCCCTGCTCCTACTCTTTCGGTGCTGTCCGGAGTGTCTAGGGGCCAAAGCTGTCCAGTAAGCTCTGGTGGAGGGGGGGGGGGGGCGCTCAGACCCAAGTTTCCTCAGTTCAGAATTTACCTGTTGGGACTTCGGCTTAGTTGAGCTTTGCTCCTACATCAGCCTCTGAGCTGATCTCCTTGGAGCTGGGGATTCCCTCTGTTTCCACTGAACCAGAGGTGTCCTCTGAGCCGGGGGATCTGCCTTTGAGCTGATGAGGAGCATGCTGTTCCCTCCTACAGCTCTACATAAGAATACTGGTATTCTTCCCCTCAAAGCACCGGCGTCTGTCTTGGCACTACCCCATCTTCAGGACAACAGAGATCCAGAGCCTCAGGTAGCCCCATTGGGCGAGCCCCACTCTTCCGAGACCTCCCCAGAATACCCTTCTGAGGAGGCTCCTCGAAAGAGAACATGCAAGAAGTAGCATATTGACTCCCCTGACGTCTATTACCTCTGACACTGACCTTGAGGAGTCAGAAGAGTCCTCACAGTCATCCTCTGAAAATATGTCCGTCACAGATATCCTAGAGATCTGAAACAGAGAGGCAGCTGGATTTCCATCAACCCTTCTGATGAGCAGTCGGTGTACCTGAAGGCTTTTTGGATCTCATCCTTCAGTCTACTGGGTGTCTCTGCCTTTCGATGAACTACTGTATGTGGTTAGTCGAAAGGCGTGAGAGTCACCAGACACTATGGAACCGGTTCCTTGGAGGCCAAATAAGTTCTTGTCAGCACCTGCGGAAAAAGAATTCCTCACGAAAGGCGTTCCTGTAGATGCTGTGGTGGTGGCAGCAGCCACCAAGAAGGAACTATCTGAAACATCCTCTTCTGTCCATCCACCCAACAAGAAATCCCGGATGATGGACAGATATGGGATGTGTGTTTTTTCGTCAGTGACATTTTCCCTTGGATCTCTGAACTATCTTTCACACTTCAAGAGGCTACAGAGAGATCTCCTGAAGGAGTTAGGAGATGCTCTCCAAGGTTCATTGGCTGCGGGGGTGTCAGAAAAGGGCACTTCCCAGCTATCTACCTTAAATTTCATCGTTAACTCCTCCATGAGGTTGATATCCTATGCTGCAGATGGAGCGAGCAGGGCAGTGGGTTCCGGAGTTTCCCTGATGAGGCACTCTTGGATGCGCTCGTGTAACTTTGCGGAACCCTTCAAGTCTACCTTTACCAACGCTCTTTTGATGGTTTCTTACTGATTCGACCTAAAGTCAAGGACACACTCACCAGATCCGAGCAGGAAGGAAAAACTCTCTCTGCCATTGGGGTGCATTTTTCTGTTCCTTCAAGACCTTATCCTAAAGGTCAGAAGAGTGGGAAAATGTGGTTCAAAAGATCCCAGGGGGCTTTTCAAGATGCATGAGGTGAATCCTTCCCCAGGGGCAGAGGGGCAGGCAATAATGGTAGACGCCATCCTAGACGTAGAGGGGGTCCTCAAAACCAGGGTGACCGTGATACGTTTTGCGGCCTGCCCTACCAGCGCGCCTGAAAGGAGGCCTGTCTGCTCTACTCTGGAGACAGTTGGGCGGGTGCGTTCCTTTGTACCTAGAAGCCTGGCAAGATATCACTAGAGAAAAGTGGGTACAAAGTATAATATCCAGGGGCTATTCCATTCCCTTTTGCCATTCTGCTCCACAGATCAGAAGAATCTCGGATGTTCCACCCAGTCAGAGGGAACAAGCAACTGTAGAAATTCAAAAGTTGCTATACAAAAGAGTCATTCAAGATTTCCCCGCAGACCAAATAGGATTCGGAACTTACTCAGGATTCTTTTTAGTGCCAAAAAGAACTTGGGACTGGAGACCCATTTTGTATCTCCACAAGCTAAATGAATCTGTGAAGTCCAAGTTTCGAATGGTGACACTGCAGTCGATTCTTCCCTTTTTAAGGAAAGACAATTGGATGTGCTCAGTAGACCTCCAGGATGCATACTACCACATAAAAATGGACCGAGCATCAAGGAGTCACTTGCGCGTCCAGCTGGGAGCCAGTCATTACCAGTTTCGGGCTCTGCCCTTTGGTCTCATTACAGCCTCCACAGTGTTCACCAAGTGTATGGCAGTGGTCACGTCTCACTTGAGGAGCCTAGGATTCCGAGTGCTTCCGTACCTAGACGACTGGCTCCTAACCACCACCACAGAGCATCTAGTAACAAAAGCGAGAGATACCACCTTGCATCTTTGCTCTAACCTAGGGATCACAATAAACTATGAAATATTTGCTTTGTTGCCTTTGCAGCATATCATTTTTATAGGAGCAGATTTAGCTGCAACAAAAATGATGGCCAAACTTCCTTCAGAAAGGGTTCAAGTTCTATGACATGAGGTCCTAAACCTTATTTCCAAGAAAAAAGTACAAGCAAGGACAGTTCTGAAAGTCTTGGGAACCATGGCAGCAACTATAACCCTTGATAACAGAATCTTGCAAGAAAGACCTTCGTTGGTGGCTTTACTCCACTCATGTGACATTGGGTCGACCCTTTGTAATTCCCCAACCATTAGCCACAGTGACCACGGACACCTCTCAGATAGGGTGAGGGGAGCATTATCTGGGAAAGACAGTCCAAGGCACTTGGCAGGATTACGAGGCCCATTTGCACATCAGTGTCCTGGAGATGAGAGCGGCATTTCTAGCGTTCCAAGCATTCTAGGACTTTCTTCCTCTGGGAACTATTGCAGTACAGTCAGACAACACGTCAGTTGTGTGGTACATAAACAAACAAGGAGGAACCAGATCTTAACCCCTTTGTCAGGAGACCCTGAGAGTATGGCAGTGGGCGGTCTCCTCCCAACACTTTTTGGTAGCAATGCACATCCTGAGAAAATCCAACGTGATAGCAGACAAACTCAACACAGCAATTCTGATGCCTCATGAGTGGTCCCTAAAACAGGATGTGGTGGAAAAGATTTTCCGCAAATGGGGCCAGCCTTGCTGTGATTTTTTTTGCCACATCCATAAACACCAAATGCAGCAACAACCTTGTCCTAATCCCCCCCTCCGGGGGAGTCACCAATGGATGCACTTGTCCACGATTGCCCTTGTGTCTCCTCTATGCCTTTCCTCCCTTTCCCTTGATACCCAAAGTTCTTCAGAAAGCTAATTACTTGGGAAGGAAATTGATACTCATCGCCCCATCCTGGCCTCGTCAGATCTGGTTTCCCTTCCTGTGGCCTCATTTCCATAAGGTGCCTTGGATCCTGGACCCACTTCCGAGCCTCCTGACTCGCACATCAGGGATGCTCACCCCTCCCTTTAAACCCTCAAATTGACAGCTTGGCTGCTACGATTCCAATCATAGCCAGGCTTCCTAACCTTTCTCTGTCAGTAAAACAGATCCTGATTTTTGTCTTATAAAGCTTCGACAAGAAAGCTATATAGAAGCAAATGGAAAAATATTTTCTTTATTGGCTTTGAGCAATCACATTGATCCTTTTTCTGTCCCAATAGCTTCCATTCTTGAATTCTTAGCAAAGCTCTTCAATGAAGGCACAGCTGCAGCTACTATTCGAGTTCAGTTAGCAGCGATATCTAATTTCATTTTAGGTAAATCGGGCCCCAATGTGATGTCCCACAGACTTTGCAAAGCCTTTCTTAAAGGCACTCTTTTATTAAGACCATCTATTAAAGCATTTTCAGCACCATGGGACTTAAATTTTGTCTTATCCCATTTCATTCTTTCCCCATTCAAGCCTGCATCATCCTGTGATCTTAAGTATTTGACTTTGAAAACGATTCTTTTGATAGCTATTGCTTCTGCTAGAAGAGTTTCAGAGCTGCAAGCATTTTCAATAAACCCCCCACATGCTTTTTCACAAAGACCGAGTATCTCTACAAACAATCCTGTCTTTTCTACCCAAAGTAGCTGCCCCCCACACCCCCTAACTGTATATACCAACTTTGAAATTGCACTACAGTGGGGGAAAAGGGCAAAGTTGTAGTGTTGGCCAATTGCTTACTTACCCTGTGAAAATATTCGATGTTCGTTGAAGTTAGGTTCGATGGACAGGATCGTCGATGAAATAAGATTTTGATGATCTAATGCAGACCCATCCAAACATGCTTTGAAGAGTGTGTATAATTGTGCAGATACTGTGTCTAGTGCCAGTGCTACTGCTACAGTGTTGGGAATATATGCTTGGGTTCATAGCCAGAAGTTTGCAGATGAAGTAAAGCCTAAAATTTTAGATTTTGCTTTTGATAAGGAGGTGGTGGTTGGCTCATCTGCTATCCAGGTTCTCAATCAATACAACAAAAGACAGAAAATGATTCAGGAAGTTTTCTAAGATTTTTCAGGTCGCCGTTTCAAAATTTCTAGGCCTCCCTCTTTTACCTTGGGGAGATATTCAGGCAAAAAAGGAGTTCAAAAAAGATGACCAAAGGGAAATGACAAAAGACAGTGGTCCTTTCAGGAAAAAAGGGCCGACCAACAATACAGAATGAGTATGCCAGCATTCTTTGCCCCTTACCAATCCTCTGGCCAAGATCTTTTCAAACTAGTTCCCCAAACTGGTCCTTAACATCCTTCTTTGGTAAAAGATTGTCTCTGAGGGCGCTAGATACAAAAACCTCCTTTCAGGTGAATTCCTTCACATTCTCAAAAAAAAACTGAATATTTTTCTCTGATTCTTTGGTTTTCACACACCTAAGGAGTCAAATAACCTGTAAAACAAAAAGGCAAATGCTTCTATGCCAGAATGTTAATGGCACCAAAGCTTTTGGAGACCAGTACTAGAGTTTTCATTTCTTCATCTGTACGTGAAAGTACGAAACTTCAAAATGTTGACCTTGCAGAACCTGTTATCCCTCATTCCTGCTATGAGTTAGATGGCAACATTAGACCTAAAATATAATTATTGCCACATTCCCATAGCCACAGGTTGTCAGGAAATCTATAAGGTCCTCTGTTTCTGGGTTACATCAGTTCTCTGCATTACCCCTTTTATTATGTACACCTTCAAGGGTGTTACAAAATGCCTAGCACCAGTCATTCCTTACTGCAGACTAAATTATATTCACATATTTCTTTAATTAGATGACGTTATTATCTTTGCAGAATCTTTATCCCAATGTCATACTCCAGCTTTCTGAATCCGTATACTTCTCCCTCCCAGGTTGGGTAACAGTGAGAATAATGAACATTGTACATTGGTATTAATTGCACTTGCCAATAACAGTAGATGTTCAAATTCCTCACTGCTGCAGTAGCCCCACTCACCCCCCCTCCACCCCCCCTACTTGTGTATTTGTTTTTTTCTACTTTATAGGTTTTTTTTGTATCCAAGATTATCAGGCTGAACTCTCTCTGTATAGGGTTTAGTGAGTGAATTCCATTTTGTAGTCACAAATGCCTGTTGCTGACCCCCAGCTTGCCTGGTGTTTAGAAAATGGCCACATCAGTCAAGTTGCCCCATCCCCAAAAATTTAATGTGTGTAACATTTTTAGCTTCTCAGTCAAAAACTGTTAGTGGTATTGTTTTTAGATTTTCAGTCCTTTCTGTAAACAAGCTATATACACGTTGTTACAGGCTTTCAATTGGATGGTTATAGACAAAAATATGGCTTGATAAAACCCCAATGTTCCTGATGTGCAGACGAAAATGTCCTTGTAGAGGACAGAGAGTATGCCTAGCTACAGCATATGTATGGGCAAAAAATAGTCCTGTAGAAATCTTCACTCTGATTGATTGGCTAATTCCAAGGTGCAAAATCAATCACCAGTTGGAGAGGATGTGAAGCTGTATGGGTATTATTTCCTGGGCAGTGAAACAACCCATGTAGCCTAAAGGTTTCTGCAGCAGTGATTTAACTCAAACACATGTTATGGGTGAGTGCAGCTTACCCAGCTGTACTTTGGGTAGACTGCACCTATTTAAGAGTAAACTGCAGTAATACATTGTGGTAAGAGTGGCCCATCTATTGGTCAACCTTCACAGTAAAGTGAGTAAATGGAAGCCACAAATAAAGGCCTTTTAGTTTGTCAGTCTGTCCCCTTAATCATTATCAAACACCATTGCAGCATTTGTATTTGTGTAGAAAAAGCAGCAAATACTTACTTGCCTTTTTATTAAAATTTAACTTTACAGAAAGATGCTGAGAATTAGGGAAAGAAGTAGTCCTTCTCAAGCTTTTTGTAGCAGGTGTCAACTGAGGGAAGCATAAGCACTTTGAGCGGATAACATGCCTACACTAGTGGTGACGAGCCAAGAGATGATTTCACAATTATGTAGTTCTTTTTATAAAAATGTAACTTCACTGAGAGATGTGGAAAGAGGCTGTATTACTTCGTCTGCACACAGCATGCATATGGTCAGGACCATGCAGGCCATATGTTGCTTTGTAATAAAGAGAACACCAACTGATTGGTGAACATGGAAAATGAAAAATTCTTCCTGCTTTTGTTTGGCTATTACTTTTTTACTTTTGGGTATTGCCAGATAGCATTCGTCAGACATTTCAGCCCATGGTTTACACCCATGCTTAGCTTTTTTCCCAGTAAACATATTAGCCAATAGAGTGGTGGTATAGATTGTCTAGATGCTGTTTTCCAATGAGGTTTGTTATCCCAGAACACCATTATGGGTCATAAACTACATAACGCAACTGGACCATGTGGCCATTTGTATCTTGTCAGTGCTAATCCTTCCTTTTTCAAGGAGCGGTAGGCCAGTCATACCATGGGTGAATTTATGAATGCCTATCCGGTTGTCTAAATTCTTCTTAAAGGAAGATGGTCTTTCTCATTGCTTAATTTGGATAGGAAGTTTATTCCAGAGAAGAGGTAGTCCTTGAGGGGCAAATATGTTTCTCCACCAAATGTTTGTTTTCTGAAGCAGGTTCAGATCTGTAGTTACAGTATTCGCTGTACTGTTGTTGATGTCCTTCTATATCACTGTCACAGTATTCTTCTCCACAGGGATCTCCTGTTAAGGATACCCCAACGTCTGTCCTGTGACTAAAGCCTTTAGATCCTGTACACTGTACATCACATGTATGCTCCCCATTCAGGATGTAGGGAATAAAGGATATGTATGGATGCAGTTACCTAGAACTTCTTTGCCACCAGTTCTAACACCATCATTGCTCTTTGGTTTGAATGCTCTTTCGCTGTGCTGAATACCTAGCCATCAGAGAGGTGCCCTGTTGGGGTCTTTTTCTCTCTTGGTTTCATAGAGTTCATGTCCTCCAGGAAGGGGAGAATGTCAGTATGGAAGCAAGGTTATCTTTTGGTTTTGTAGTGTTTGTCATCCAAGAAGGAAAATGTCAGTATAGGAGGCAGGGTCCCCATAAGGACCGTCACAAACAGTGTCTTTTTTTGTCTGGATGCTTTCCACGGCCATACTTCCTGTAGCATTTGTAAAACATTTGTTTTCCCTGGCCATCTGTCTCGAGAACTAGAGGCTTAAACTGTTAGCTAGGATAGCATGGAGGAATGTTCTAACCCCAAGGTACCATTAAGGAAAAGAAAAGGCTAAAAATCTGGCCAAATTCTTTGGCTGTCCAGCCTCCACTGCCTGCTTCTGTAGAAGTGGGTGATAGCTCTGTAGGCCATCCAGTGTCTACATTAGATTCTGCTGCTGTGACCCCTTTGGAGGCTGGCATGATTCTTTTGTTTTGCACGTCCTCTGAAGCTTTCCAGGTGTCTGCTCTGGATGCCGAGGGGGAACCGCAGTTCATCTAAGAAGGTCCTAGAGGGATTCCGCAAATTCTGGTCAGGGAGGAGGTTCTGGGTACTGTTGTTATTTAATCATGTCAAGGGTCGGAACCCCCAGTGTGTGTTATAGTTGGCATCCCTACCAAGAAAAAGCAGAAGACTAAGCATTACTCTGTATGCCTTAAGGATACTCAAAGGGAATGGCAGGGGTTTACTCAGGGCCAGTTTAATGCCTTAATGGTCTTGAAGCCTTTCCAAGGGGTTTGTGTGCCTACTCCCCCTTGGACTTCTCCTTCTAAACGTATTAGCGAGCCCGATTCCTCAGATGAGGATTCAGATTATGATGATGTGTCCTCATCTTACTCTTTCCAGATGCTTTGCTTTTGGCTTATGGTTCTAATGAAGAAGAGTCTGGTAATCCTGAGTTTCCTTTTGAGGGAATTGTCTTTTGAAGACACTATAGCTAGAATGATGAAATACTTTGTGGGATTCTTCTTAAGTGTTTGATATCCAGAAAAGATATTATGAGCTGCTTCAGATGGACACTCCTTAACCTTTTGCAGCAACTCCTGTGTTAGCTGCTTTGTTAGACACCATTATAGCTTCTTCTAAATCTACTGATTCTCAGCATCCTGCTTCATAGAAACCTGACAGATTCTGTAAGGTTTCTGAGGGTTATCAGTTGTCATTTGTGTCTTTCTGCTGACCCTACTGTGGTGTCAATCTCCCCTGACAAGCTTTATAAACTTGTGCCCTCTTCCAAGCTTCTGTCTTCAGATAAGGATAGAAGGGCAATGGAGAAAATTGGTAGGAAGGTTTATACTGCTTTTAATTTGGTCTTTCGGGCCGTCAATTACCAGAGCCACGTGACTAGATATGGTCTGGCCTTGATTGCCCAAGCTTGTCATGTTCTTTCCAACCTCCCTGATTATGAAGCAAAATCTTCTGCTCTTTGTATTTTGGGTTCTAAGTTTCAGGTGGATCATCACTCTATCAAGTGCATCTGTGTTGCTGCTGATGTCTCTTCCAGAGCTGCTACCTTTGGGTTTGTCATGAGGCGTTATTCTTAGCTTCGCCTACAGTCATTACCTGAAGACATTAAGGCCAAATTGCTGTATGCTGTTTTGGATAATAAAACTCTCTTTTGGACTGTTGTTGCTGATATGTTTGTCTCTTCAAGAAAATAGGTCCTTAAACATATTTTCATCTGTCCTATTCCTAGTTCCAGAGGAATTGCCCTACTGACCTGCTTTTGTTTGCAGGCAGCATTTTAAAGCCACTAAAGGCAGGAAGAGTGATGGGTGAGCTCTTTCTGCTAAGTCTTCTCCGGCTTCTGTGGCCCAGAAGCCTCCTTTATTTGACAAACCTTCTTCTCCTTGACACCCCTTATCCTCTCGGGCAGGTTTTCTTGTCTCTTTGGCTGTCCCTCTGTCTTCCAAACTGGCACCTCATCACCTTGGATTCTTGGGTTCTGTCTATCATCTGTCAGGGTTACTTCATGTTGTGGAAGTCTCTCCCTCCTTTTCCAGGGATTCTCCAACCTCCTCTGGAACAATTTCCTCATTTCTCAGAGGTCTCTGGTGAACCGGGGAGCTATTCAACCTGTCCCCCTTTTCCCAAGTATGAAGGAGATTTGGTTCCTCGAAAGGAGGGTACTTGAGACCTATTCTGGATCTCTCCTTGCTCAACACCTTTCTGAAGGTACCTGAATGCTGTAATTAAATCAAAAGGTGCTTCAACAAAGTATTAGTTTAAGGGTGTGCACACTTATGCAACCAGCTTATTGTACATTTTTTATTTTTTATATTTTTCCCCTAACAGATTTGTTTTTCATTTGAATTTTACAGGTTATAGGTCACATTAGAAGTGGGAAAAGTTTTGAAATGATTTATTGTGGTCTCATTTTTTTTTTTTATATCACAAAAACCTGGCACTTTAACAGGAGTTTTGTAAACTTTTTATATCCACTATATCTGTCTATGTCTATTAAATCAAGCAACTCTTCTCTTAACTGATTTTCTTCTAAACTAAGGGCACATCCATTGTTTTCCAATTCCTGCGGGCACTGCATTCTGTAGAAAATTTTATAGCATCTTCCTGTGGCACATTCTCTTCAACTTCATCCTGTGCCATCCATTACTCTATCATATGGGAACTCACTGGCCTATCACTCCTCAACATTGACTTTATCAGAGTTTCCACAGTTTCCTGTTCCTTCCTTTGCTGTCTAGCTTCAAGTGAACGTTTATACTGGTTTCCTGTGGAAGGCTCCAAAATATGTTGATATGGCACCTGACCAATTGTTTCCTGTTCACTGGTTTCCCCTTAATTTGGATATCCATTCATGTGTCCTGTTGTGGTGCTTTCTGCATTCGATTTTCTACACTAAATCCTTACCTTTGCAGCTGCTGCATAACCTCAGTTTCTATTTCTTTGACTTCTCCATTACTAATCTCTTTTTCTACTTTTCCTTTTAATCTCCTTATTTTTTGTATTGTCAAGTTTTCCATATCCAGATTCCTTTGCCTGTATTTTTCTTAAAGTATCTTTTGGTGCTGCTCTTTTTGTATTGGTTAGTTTTGCTTTCTTCTTTGCATAAATATTGCACAATATTAAATCTCTTTTCCTTTACCATGTCTGTATTTCCTCTTCACATGTCTTCTGATCTTCTTGCTTTTCCTTATTCTGGGAACTCACTCCATCGTGCTGTGATGTCTGTGTTGGACCTTCTACATTAAATCCTTCATTTCACAAGCACTCCATAACTTTAACTTCTATTTCTTTAACGTCTGCTTTATTAATCTTTTTTTCCACATTACATCTTTGTGCTATTAATTTTTTTATTGTGAAATTTTCCATATCTGGATGCTTTTGCCTGAATTTCTCTTCGAATATTTTTGAGACTGCCTTCTCTATATTAGTTAACTTGGTTTTCTCCTTTGCATAAATATTGCACCATATCAAATCTCTCCTTCTTTCCCATGTCCCTATTTCTTTTTTTATATTTTTCAAATATATCTAGGTTTTGTTGTTTATATTTTCGCACTTCCTCAGATGCTTCTTTTTCCAAACAGATCAACATTTCTTGATCTATATACTGTTTTTCAAAATTCTGTTGTATTAATGAACACAAATTTTTATTTGAAGCTTCTGACAGTTTTATTTGTGGAAGTAGTTTTCTTTCCTCTAATTTCTCTCTTAATCGTTTTGTATATCTTGTGTCTGGAAATTCTGGGCTTTTTACATAATAGTAACAATACATAACTTCTTTTTTATTCTCAGTAGTCCACTCTGTCGTCTTTATGGCACTTCTTTGGCCAATCAAGTTATGTGGACTGCTACTTCGTTCTACAACGGGTGGTGGGCATCTTCCCCCTGGACCTGGCCTGGCCCCATTGTAGGAATATTTCCATATTTTGAGGATTCTACACTGTCATTTTTTCCGATGCTGACACCAGTAGGCCTACCAGGATTGGCCACATTTTTATCTTGGGTCTTGTGCACTCAGCTATTTTTCTTTTGTTTTTGACTTCTGTCTATGATATATGCTATATAAATAAAGTCTATATATCAGTGTCGCCTTGGTGAGATTTTGTGAAAAACCGGGTCCACCTCGCGAAGGTACTCTCCAGCACTTGAAGATGAATTAAATTTGAGCACTACAACTCTCCTTTGCTTGCTCACTTTTCATCTCTTCATTAGGACCCCAAATGTCATTATTGTTGGTAACAGTCGGGAGATGGAAATGTACTGTTATGGTAAGATATTACACAACTGTACTTTCTTGTAAAGAAGTAAGAGGTCTTGGACTGATGGATCCATCATGGCCCAGATGGCAAGGCAGAGATTACCCCTAAGGAATTTGTAAGTCAGTAAACACAAGGACAAGACCCGCAGCCTGTCTCAGTAGCCCAGGAAAATTCAGGACCATGATCTTTTTAGTCAGGAACCTTTGGGGTTTTCACAACTGCTTGATATGTTTAGTGAAATGCATCCCAAAAGTGATATTGAATTCAGTGATGGGACTGATCAGTGCCAGAATATTGATGTGCAAGGACTTCTTCAAATTTAAAGAGAATACCCTTTATGATCAGATGTACTAGAAGGATTTCCTGACCATTGTTGTAATGTAATGAGCAAAGGATTGTCAAAAAAAGATGCTATAGGTATTGGGTCTTTATCTTTTTCTTAAACAATTGATCTGATGTCAATTTTCTTTCATTGCTCAACTATTGGGTTCAGATCTGATCCTTGGATCTGGCTCAGCTGTTACTATAGGTCGTGGTCACCAGAAAATTTTCGAGCTCCTACCTATCCATAATGCACCAACCCTTAACATACCCCAGATCACATTTGCCACTTTCACAAATAGACATGGTCCGTCTGACCTCTTGAATTATTTCTTTGATTCAATAAATGTTTCTACTTAATTTTTCTATACAAATTACTATTAGTCATTCTCCCTTCCCATTATACTGTATGTAACTCTTAGTTATCATAGTTAGTATCTTTTGATCTTCCCTTTTTTAATATCTTCATCTGGTTACACTTTTGTGTATTTCTCAATACCATAGTTTGTATCCATTTCTTTTCTTCTATATAGATTAAAAAAAGGATTTTCTTACTCTTATTTGGCAGTTTGTTCTTCTTTTATTTCTACAGCATGTCTGATAAAGGACCTTCGGATTTCAAAAAATGTCAAAGGTTGTTGTTCTTTTGGCTTTTCCCGGTTAGGGGTCGCCACAGCGGAACTCCGGTCCGCTAATGATTGGCAGTAGATTTTTTTTACTGGTGCCGAGGTGCCAGCTCAACTGCCAACATTCAACGAAGGCACGCCCATTCTACGCTTGTCTTTCGAACGCCACTCTACCGCGGGGAGGACATGCAGACTCCACACAGAAGGTGCTCCAGCCAAGAATTGAATGGGAGAACCTCTTGCTGTGAGGCAACAGTGCTACCGCTGCACCACACAAATTGCCCTTGCCTGATGCCCATACCTTAATCGTTTACTGTTTGGGCCTGGACCACCTCCAAATTGACTGCTCTGTTTGTAAAAATGTTAATCCTGGAGCAGTTGCGGACAGGAAAAACAAGTTAATTTTGAAAGGTTTACTTCCTTCTTTCTTTTGTGAAGCTATCTCTGGGGCTTAATTCCCCACAACAAAATCTAAGGAGCCTTCTACCAAGTCTCCAAAGCCTTGGGTATCATTAGCTCTATCTTCTTCAGAGCCACCCAGAAAAAAGTAAAAGTCTGATCCGAAGTCTAGTCAAATCTGGCTAAACTCTTCACAGATCCTACCTCTTTGGAACCTTGAATGTTGCCTAGGACTAAGTATTCACTTACCTTAGATTCAGTACCATCACGAGTACTTTCCCCCTTTTTATAAAGATGACACTCTAGGTCACCTTCCCTCGCTTTATTTAGTTCTTCCAGGAGTCTGACCAAGGAAGATGTGGACAGAATGATGAGGCGGTTCCTCTCGGTGCAGATAAAGATGGATATTCTCCTGGTTCCTATCCCTATGGGTAAGGAAGTCCATCCCTCTAACACACCACCTATGACAGGTCTTTATATCCTCAGCCCAAGGCTGTAATGACCACAGACCCTTCCCAGATTGGGGGGGGGGGCACTTCCTGGGGAAGACGGTCCAAGGCACTTAGTCCCCTGAAGAGGTCAACATGCATATCAATGCTCTGGAAGTGAGAGCAATGCTCCTAGCATTGCAGGCATTCCAAGGCACACTTCCTTTTGGGACAGTTGTGATCCAGACAGACAATGCATCAGTAGTTTGGAACACCAACAAACAAGGGGAACCAGATATTGCCTTGTATCGTGAAGCCCTCAGAGTGTGCCAATGGACAATTTCTTCAAAACGCTTTCCGATAGCAATACACATTCTGGGAAAGTCCAGTGTGATACCAGACAAACTGAGCAGATCCATTATATTAACTCAGGCATGGTCTCTCAACAGGAAAGTGACAGATATGATTTTCCATCATTGGGACCAGCCTTGCTGCAATCTTTTTGCATCCCCCTAAACAACAAGTGTAGCAGCAGCTTTGCTCTGATCTCTCCACCAGGGGAATCACTGAGGGACTCTCTACTTCACAAATGGCCCCTCCCCCCGGTCTACTTTGTGCCTACCCCCAACTCCCCTAATTCCCAAATTCATACAGAAAGCTGCCTGGTTGAATAGCAAGGTCATCCTCATTGTACCTTACTGGCGTCTACAGATTTGGTTCCCCT
This sequence comes from Protopterus annectens, assembly GCF_019279795.1. Classification (NCBI taxonomy): domain Eukaryota; kingdom Metazoa; phylum Chordata; order Ceratodontiformes; family Protopteridae; genus Protopterus; species Protopterus annectens. The sequence continues at coordinate 855,577,989 of NC_056739.1, forward strand.
TCTTTTGGTCTCATCCACTTTCACCACCTTGGATTCTGGATTCGATTTCAGACCTCCTGTCTCGCCAGACATGCTTGATTTATCCAGATATCTCAAACCTCAAGTTAACAGTATGGTTTCTCCAATTCCTTCAACAGCCAGACAATCAATGTTCTCTTCTCCAGCCCATCACAGTCTTTTATCTTCCCATAAGGCTTCTACAAGAAAACTATACAGAAGTAAATGGAACAGTTACATTTTTTGGGCACTGCAGAAACACATTGACCCCTTCTCAGCTCCTGTACAAACTGTTCTTGAATTTTTGGCAACAGTTTTTAATGAGGGAGCTAGCTCCACAATAATTAAAGTTCACTTAGCAGCAATCTCTAATTTTCATATTGGATTTGAGAATTCTTCCTTGGCTTCATCTAAACTTTGTAAAGCCTTGTTGAGAGGTACTTTCCTACCGAGACCGCCATATAAAGATCCTACTCCATGATGGGATTTAACTTTGGTGCTGCAGGCCTTAATTCATTTTCCCTTTTACCAGCGGTAGTTTTCCTGACCTTGAAAACTACCTGTCTAGTGGCCATTACTTCTGTTAGAAGAATTTCAGAACTTCGAGCATTATCTTCTAAACCTCTTTACTTGATCTTTCATAAGGATAGAGCAACATCACTTATCAATGCTTCTTTCCTTCCTAAGGTGGTGTCAGAATCAAATGTCAAGCAGTCCAACAGTTTACCAGTTTTCTTTCCAAAATTTACAAACAAAGGTGAATATATGCTGTAATTGTCTGTGAACATCTAATAAATGCATTTTCCTTCCATAGAGCAAAAGAAATTTAAGAAAACGGAGAGAGTTTGTTTGTGGCCGCAAGCTTTAGTAAAGGCCCGGTCGGATCCATGGATTGGATCCAAACCCCAATAGTTGAGGAGGAATGAAAATGGACATCACAGATGGAATGTTATGGTAAGTGCATAACTTTTTTGTTGATCATTACTTGTAGGTAAATAAATCATATAAACGTTTTTTTAGTCTGTGTTTTTGAAGTTATTACGGTTTCCAAACATTTTTAGTTCTTTAAAATAAGTACACAAGTTCTGGAAAGCCATACTTAGAGCTGAACACATCTCGTGCATTTTCATTTTTTTGGCAGGGGTGACGCTTTTGCTATGACATCATTTTTTGGCTAGTTGTATGGTATCCTGTTGAAAGAAACTACCTGGTGACACATTGTGTGATGAAAGTATACTGCAGAACGGATCAACACCTCATTTTTTTTTTCTGTTTATTAGTTTCTGCAGTTCTGCAATGGAGGAAAAGTCAGCTGCCCAAGTTTATGAAGATGAAATTAACAGTCTTAAGGAAGAAATCCGAATGCTGGAAGAGCAGTATGAAAGCAAACAGCAGGAGGTTTTGCTACATACTGATAAGGAGCTTCTGAAGAAAATGTATGTTTTATACCATATTTTTAATTTCCATTTGCATATCTTCCATCAAACTGCATAATGATGAAGAAGCCAGTATAATTGATGAAGCATTCATATGTACATTACTTGCCATCTGTCCCATGAGAAATTATCTTGTTTCTTTGAGTGTTTTGATTCTCACTGCTGATTTGTTTAGAAAAAGTAACCACCAGTCTTTTAAAATCATTTCATAACAATCTTAGTTTCAGAATTACTGAATGACAGTCCATAGCTGATGATGTTACCCATTTATCATTCCTTTTTAATAATAATGTTGAATGCTAGTGATCCTATTGAGGACAACTGCTGGAAATTTGAGGACATTAACTGCTGATGAACAGTTTGGGTAGATTTCTTCATCAGCTAAATAAATATTCAAACTCTGCCACATCAAGACAAATAAAATGTATGACTTCTGTTTTTAAGATGATTATTAAATTTTCTTAATTCTGTCTCTTCCTTACTTAAACTGTTAATAGATTAGTAAGGAAGGAGAGCAGAAAAAAGATGTCCAGATTGCAGTTTTAGTACACACAAGTAATAAAAGCTGTAAGTTTTTAGTCTTGGGAAGACCATGGGAAGACCATACTAGGTGTTAAGAAACTAGTCAAACAGACCATCAAATTTAAAATTAGGTGTCCTTATGCAAAAGAAGGAGCTTGTAATAGCTGTAAGGCAGGACAGGAACTGAACAAGGGTTTGAACACGCACATGTTTATGTGTAAGACGTTACTTGGTAAGTGTGGGGCTAAGTATCATCTGAGTAAGGACTAAGGGATTTGTTATACTGACTGGTTTTAGATTTTGACTGACAATTTTTCCATTTGAATGTGTTACAGTAGGGCAGATGGATGACTTCCATTAAAGCTTTTAACTTTACATTAGTAAGAAAAGTATCTTTAATTTTTTTTCTTAAGCTGTACAGTATAAAGGTAATCAAGCTCTCCTTTCTCTGTCTCCACAAATGGGACATTCTGGCATGGCACTATACCAAAGGGAGGGACACGGTTTTCATTTTGTTTGCCTTCAGTCCACACCCACACGATGGTATTCAGTAATGTGTTTTGAAGCTTTTGCACAAGTGATAGTTGCAGGTGAACAGTGCAAGTACCTGCACCATTTTATCTGCCTGGGCTACAGCCTTTGATTCCTACTGATGGCTGTTAGCCTGCTAAAACAAAAACTACAGCTTGCTTCTAAGAAAAGGAGGGCTAGTAACAGTCTATCAGTCTACCCCTTACCCCCACCCAACTGTCCGCCTGGTACCAAACTTGATGTTCTTCATCTCACATTGCTGCAGTCCTTACATATGGGTAGTCCGCTGTCCTTGGTCGGCCCGAATACCAAAGTATTAGGCTGACGTCGGTCAAGGCACTTAAAACTGACATCAGGATGTCAGGGTACAAATGCGCATGACCGACGTCATATCCTCAGTCTTTTTTGCCGCATGGTCCGATGCAGAAGCAGCGCTATGTGCCGCTCGGCGTTCTGAAATTTTTCGAGTTCGGAGTTTCAGACCAATCCAAGTTGGCTAAGTACCCGTTAGAATATTTTGTTTTTTTCTTGCCTCAGTGTATTACCGGATGTCAGAAAAAGTGAATAATTGTATTTCTTGTGGGAAACAGATACCGCATAGGGATTATCATTCTTTGTGCATTCCTTGTTTGGGGCCTGAGCACGACGTAGTTGGGTGTCGCTTTTGTGCTAGGTTTAATAAGCGCACTATTAAGCGGAGGTTGGATTGTGCTAGGCTGGTCTTCGGTAAGCGGTGCAATTATAATATGCCGTCGGATACTCCAACGCCCGCTTCCACGAAGAAGCGCAAAGACAAAGCGGTTAAACCCAGGCAAGATGAGTCATCCGTTCCGGACGCCGGTGCTTTAGAGGCTTCAGAGGAACCGGTGGTTCCGATGGAGGCTTCTCTGGAGTCTCAGGGGGAGTCTTTGGTTTTGCAGGATGTGGCCTCTCACGAGGCAGGTCAGGCTGAAGGGGCTTCTCAGGTTTCTGTACTCTCCTCCCTTCCCAGGGTGGTTAGACCCTCTCCTTCTGTTTCCAAGGCTTCTTCCAGAGGCAGGCCAGGTTTAGCTTCTGTTGGTGTCAGTCCTAGTTCAGCAGGGTCTGTGCCTAAGAAGCGCATGCTTAAAATGGCAGAAGATTTGATTACTCTGATTAGAGGTTCTTTGCCCCCTCCTGATAAGAGGCCTAGGGTGGAGCCAGAGTTAGAAAGTTTTGAACAGGCTTCGGATGTTTCAGAGTCTTCGGCTGAAGACTTGCAGGAGTACACTCCTTATTCTGATTCTGATGCAGAAGATTCCACTCCTTCTGCTTCTCATCCAGAGGATTTTTCTTTTTCAGAGACTCTTCATTCTATGAGGGAACATTTTAAGTGGGAAGGTCAGGACTTCTCTGATTCACGGAAAAGGCTTAGGGAATTTTTGTTTTTACCTGAACATAGACCCTTAGCTATACCCCCTGTTCTGGATGTTGTGCAAGATGTATTTTCAGAGGCTTCACTTAATCCTGATTCTCTGCCTCCTGCGCCTGTTAAACCGGATAGGTATTACAGGGTGCCTGAGGCTCATAAATATCTCTATAAGAGTCCTAGGGCGGACCCAGAAACTGTTAGTCAGGGACCTAAGGGTGTCAAGGCCTCTGTTGTGAAGAATCCGGTTCCTCTAGATAAAGAGGCCAGAGCTTTAGATAGATGGGGAAAGAAGGTCTATACATCTTCTACCTTAGCTATGAGGGCTTTGAATTGCCAGTTTCATATGTTGAAATATCAAAATTTTCTTCTTTCGCAATTGAAATCTAAGGTGGATGCTCTGGCAGAAGGCATTGACTGTAAAGAATTACAAGATTTGGTACATGTCTCTGAACAGGTGGGTAAGCATTCTTTACAGTGTGGTTTTGATGCTTTGCAGGCCTCTTCTAGGGTGGCTGCCACTGGTTCAGTTCTTCGCAGGCACGCCTGGCTTAAGGATCAGAATTTATCTGACCATGTTAAGACAAGGATTTTGGATGCTCCTTTGCAGTCTGAAGTGTTGTTTGGTCCACCTGTGGAGTCAGTCTTGAAGAAATTGGAAGACAAGGCTAAGTCTATGCAGACTGTTAAAGATTTTTTGCAAGTTCAGCCTCCAAAGTTTAGTAGAAATTGGCCTGCTAAGGGGTGGACGTATCCTTCTTCTGATTCTCAGTCTAGGGGTAGATCTAGACGTGGTAGGGGCAGAGCTCAGAGTTCCTTCAGACCTAGAACATGGAGATGTCCTTCATGGATGCATCTGCAGTCATAACAACTGGGTTGTCCTGTCGTCAGGCAGCCCTTCGGTCGGCCGGATTCCAAAGTCCGGGTCCGGCTTCGGCTGATGTCGCACTTCACCCGACGTCATCTCTGCTGGTCTTCGGGTATAAAGGCATCAGCCGACGCCATTTTCCTCCGTCTTTCTTGCTGCGTGGCGCCCGAAGCAGAAGCTGTTCGCAAGTGCCGGTCGGTCAGATCCAGAGATTACTACTACCGAATACTACTCAAGACTTCTAAAGCTAAGTACCCGTTGGGGACTCTTTCTTGCCTCAGCCGATGTCAGAAAAAGTCAATAACTGTTTAACTTGTGGGAAACAAATACCTCATAAAGATTTCCACTCTTACTGTTTGCCTTGTTTAGGCCCAGACCACGACGTAGCAGCCTGTTCGGCCTGTGCTTAATTCTACCGACGAACGCTTAGGCGTCTGTCGGAGTTTGCTGAACAGTTTTTCGGCTCAGATTTTGCGTACATTATGCTGTCGGATCCTCTGACTACCCAAATTGTTAAAAAACGCAAAGAAAAAGACCGACACTCGCGGTCCGTGGTTTCGCCGAAACCATGGTTAAGCAAACCGAGTGTCTCGGTTTCGGCCGAAACCGAGAAAACTGATCAAAGTACAGCTGAATCAATGACTACTACTGAGGTTCCTGCTACTTTACTTGAATCGGCCTCAGAAATTTTACCTACAACAGTGGTTACTAGTGACTTATCAGACACCATCCCTTTGGATGTCTCTACCCCAGCACGTGGTGCTGCTAGGCCTCCTGCAGCCATGTCTATTAAGGCCTTTGCCAGGGCTAAAGCAGCCAAATCTACTAAATCAGTGCCTGTTAAACCCCCCTCAACCAGGCCCACTTCTAGTTCACAAATGCTTACTCTGGCAGAAGATTTAATATCCTTAATTAGGGGATCTCAATCTCACCCAGACAGGGCCTCTCAGCCCCCAGAAAAGAGACCTAGAGCAGAGCCCCCCGAGCCTGTGTCCTCTGATGATTCTGCGGATGACTCAGATATTACAGACCAGCCAGAGGCTCCTTTCTCCAATTATGAAGACTCAGATGCTGAAGAATCCATTCCAGCTGCTTCTCCACCAGAAGAATTCTCCTTTGGGGAAACCTTACATGCCATGCGAGAACAATTCCAATGGCAGGAACAGGATTTCTCAGATTCCAGAGAAGGACTTAGGACTTTTCTGCACCTACCACAACACAGGCCCTTAGCTATACCTCCTGTCCTCTCTGTTGTGGACGATGCATTTAATGATGTCTGCACTGCACCAGATTCCTTACCTCCAGCCCCTGCCAAACCAGATAGATTTTACAGGGTGCCAGACACTCATCATCACCTATACAAGGCCCCACTTGCAGACCCCGAAACTATATCCCAGGGGCCTAAGGCAGTAGCCTCGACCACAGCAAAAAACCCTATTCCTTCTGAAAGGGAAGCCAGGTCTTTAGACAGATGGGGCAAAAAAGTTTACATCTCAGCTACTCTCTCAGCTAGAGCTTTAAACTGTCAGTTTCACATGATACAATACCAAGAGTTTATGCTTGATCAGTTAACTAAAAAGCTATCCTCTGATGACTCTATAGATAAGAAATATGTATTAGAAATGGTAAATAACATACAACAGCTTAGTAACCATTCCTTAAAATGTGGCTATGATGCACTGGAGGCTTCATTTAGATCAGCCATGACTGGCACAGTGATAAGAAGACATGCATGGCTGAAGGAACAGGTCTTACCGGATCATGTTAAAGCTAAGTTATTAGATGCTCCTATGGATAAGGCAAGTTTGTTTGGTACACCTGCCCAGCAGGTAATGAAGAAAATGGAAGAAAAGGCAAAATCTGTACAAACGGTTAAAGATTTCTTGCAGGTTCAGCCCCCAAGGTTTAGCAGGAACTGGCCTGCCAAAATTGGTCCTTTCCTGACTCCACAAGATCCCAAAGGGCAGGAATAGACGCTCCAGAGGCAGAAATCAATCCAGAGGGGTGCCTACAGAGGACGACAGTGGCAAGGTAATAACAGAGGCACAGACACAGCCACTACCACTACAACAGCACAATCACAGTGACTTGATTCTAACTCCGCCTACCAGGGAACAAATAGCAGCACCATTAGGCGGAAAATTAACCTTATTTTCAAGAACTGGCACTATATCACAAAAGACAAGTGGATTTTGCAAACCATAGACCAAGGTTACCGGTTCCACTTCCACACTTTACCAGTCAAAAGAGGAATGCCAAACCTGCCTCCAAATCAAAAAACAGAAGCTCTACAGCAGATAATGCAATTAACAAAGATGAGAGCTGTGGAAAGAGTACCAATAACAGAACAAGGCAAAGGATTCTACTCCAGACTATTCCTAGTTCCAAGAAAGGAAAAAAGTTGGAGACCTATTCTCAACCTGTCCACCTTAAACACATACATCATTGTCCCAAAATTCAAAATGCTGACCCTACAGCAACTTCTTCCCATGCTGGGCAAGGAGTGTTGGCTGGTAACTCTAGATCTCAAGGAGGCATACCTGCACGTCCCCATTCGACCAATTTGCAGAAGATACCTCAGATTTCTTGCAGGATCAGAGCACTATCAATTCTCAGCATTGCCCTTTGGCTTATCTACTGCGCCCAGAGTATTCACAAAATGCCTGGCATCAGTAATCGCCCACTGCAGACTACAGGGAATCCAAATTTATCCATACCTGGACGACTGCCTGCTACAAGGGGACAACAAAAGCAAGCTGACAACAGATTTACAAAGGGTCATTTACTTGCTACAAGCACTGGGATACACAGTCAATTTACAAAAGTCAAGGCTGATACCATCCCAAACAAGGACATTCTTGGGCGTGGAATTGGACACAGTAAAACAAATGGCATTCCTAACTGCAGAAAAACAAAAAACTCCCTCTTTACTTCTTGGCACTAACAAAACAGAACAAGCTAACAGCAAGAAAAGTTCTGCAGGCCTTGGGCTTCATGGCATCATGCATAATCTTGGTTCCACATGCCAGACTACATATGAGAAAACTACAGTGGTACCTAAAGAATTTATGGTCCCAACACAGGCACAGCCTAGAAGCAGAAATTCCACTAATCCCATGCCTAAAACAGGAGTTCCTATGGTGGGCTCAAGCATGCCAGTCAAACCCAGGCCTACCCTTTCACAACTATCAAGCAAGCCAAACCATCACAACAGACGCCTCAGACCTAGGATGGGGGGCTCACATGCCGGACAAATGCGCATAAGGATTGTGGACGAGGACCAGTTTCACCTGCACATCAACCTAAAAGAAATGCTGGCAGTAAAACTGGCAATCCAAAAATTCAGACCATTTCTCAAAGAAGGCCATTTGATGATAAGGACAGACAACACCACAGTCATGTGGTACATCAACAAACAGGGAGGCACTCATTCATACCCCCTATGCAGAATGACTTTGGACCTTTGGAACCTGGCACTCAGCTACAACATCCAGTTACAGGCAATATTTGTACCGGGAAAGGAGAATACTCTAGCAGACATGTTAAGCAGAACCACCTCGGATGCTCACGAATGGATGCTACACCCGGACATCTTCAAGACCATCTCAAAGAAATGGGGAATGCCACAGATAGATCTATTCGCTTCCCCTCTCAATCACCAGCTCAAAAAATTCTGCTCAAGGACATTCCACCCACTTGCATGGAAAGTGGATTCGCTCTCCTTCAGCTGGGAAGGTCTGACAGCATATGCATTCCCACCTCTTCCCTTGATACACAAGGTATTACTAAAAATCAAGGAGGAACGCCCAAGGATAATCCTGATAGCTCCGAACTGGCCAAGACAACACTGGTACCCATTGCTGAGGAGCATGTCTCGGGACAAAATGTGGTCAATACCCCTGATGCCTTTGATGTTAACTCAGAACAACTACAGCATCATGCATCCAAACCTAAAAACGTTGCAACTGACTGCATGGAACATCACATAGCAGCAACTAATCCAGAACTTTCCCAAAGGGTTAAAGACATTATCCTTGAAGCCCGCAGACCTTCAACAAGAAGGAACTATGCAGGAAAATGGAAAAGGTTTGTCATTTGGAGTGCTGAAAGAGGAAAAGATGTGTCAATATAGATATTGCTAACATTCTGGAGTATTTGGCAGAGCTTCTACATACAGGCCTGTCCTATTCCTCCATCAAGATACATGCATCAGCTATTTCAGCAGAATACAGCTTTGATCCACCTGTCTTTTCACATCCTCTACTCAGGCAGTTCCTCAGAGGGATCAAGAATGTAAAACCTCCTAGGAAACCACCATTGCCAGCTTGGGATTTGAACTTTGTGCTAGAAAAGTTGACACTGCACCTTTTGAACCAGCAGCAACAGCAGACCTACAGCATCTATCATGGAAAACTGCTTTCCTACTGGCAATAACCTCAGCAAGGAGGGTTTCTGAACTTCAGGCCCTAATGGCAGTACAACCCTTCCTAATCTTCCACCAAGATAGAGTGTCCATGAGGACTAATCCTACATTTATGCCTAAGGTGGTATCCAGAGTGTCTTTAAACCAGGCAATCCACCTACCTACCTTCTTCCCCAACCCACAAAACAGAGGGGAAAGAATGCTGCATACCTTGGATGTACATAGACAGCTACGCTACTACCTGGACAGAACAAAAAGTAACAGAAAAACTGACCAGCTTTTTGTAGCCTATGCAACAGGAAGGGAAGGAAAAGCTATTTCCAAACAGACAATCTCCAAATGGATAGGAAATTGCATACGATTCTGTTACTCCTTCCATGGAAAACCAATTCCACAGAACATAAGGCCTCATTCTACAAGGGCAACAGCCACTACCACAGCCTTCTTACGAGGAGTGGCAACCAAGGACATTATTGAGGCGGCTACTTGGACCTCCGTGCATACATTTGCCAAGCATTATAATTTACCTCTGTATTCCAGATCCCGAGCAGGGTTTGCCACTGCTGTACTGCAAGGGATCCTAACCACACCATAATCTATTCTTCCTCCTCCCCTAGTTGGCTATGGTATTCTACCCAGTTATTATGACTGCAGATGCATCCATGAAGGACATAGTACAGTTTTGTACCTACCATAAATGTAGATGTCCGAACTGGATAGCATCTGCAGTCAGGATTACCCTCCCTCCTTCCCCTCTGTGGTACTCCTGGGGTATTTACCCTCCCAATAGCTAGCTGGTGGGGGGAGTCTCTTATGGTGTATTTGTTTGTATATATGTACATACATGCTTATTTTTTGTGTTTGCCCTCTATCTTTTTGGAAACATTGGCATTTACCCAAAATTTAGCCTTCCAAGAGGGCAACTGGCATCTGGGGCAAGAAACACTGAGGAAAATGGCGTCGGCTGATGCCTTTATACCCGAAGACCAGCAGAGATGACGTCGGGTGAAGTGCGACATCAGCCGAAGCCGGACCCGGACTTTGGAATCCGGCCGACCGAAGGGCTGCCTGACGACAGGACAACCCAGTTGTTATGACTGCAGATGCTATCCAGTTCGGACATCTACATTTATGGTAGGTACAAAACTGTACTTTCACCTGCACAGTCTTTGAGTGAGGGCAGGGGCCAGTCCTTTCGTAAACAGGCCCAATGACCTACTTTTTCAGCTGCCAGATCCTTCTTGCCTGGCAGCACCTTTGGGAGGAAGGTTGGCACTCTTCAAGGAAAATTGGATTTTAATTACCCAAGACAAATGGGTATTGGATATCATACACCAAGGTTACAAGTTTTATTTCCATACCTTACCTCCTTTCAAAGGCATGCCAGACGTTCCTCCTCAGCAAAGACTAGAGGCTCACAAACAGATTTCTCTACTACTTCAAATAGGAGCTATACAACCGGTCCCTCTGCCAGAAGTGGGCCTAGGATTTTATTCTCGCCTGTTTCTAGTACCAAAGAAAGGGGACACGTGGAGACCAATTTTGGATTTATCTATCCTCAACACATATCTGGACATTCCCAAGTTCAAAATGTTGACGTTACAACAGCTTTTACCTCTGCTGGGCAAAGATCACTGGATGGTGACTCTGGATCTCAAGGAGGCTTACCTTCATATTCCTATCAGGCCCTGTTGCAGGAAGTATCTGCGTTTGGCTGGGACTTTTCATTATCAGTTCTCTGCATTGCCCTTTGGCTTATCTACTACGCCCAGAGTGTTCACAAAGGTTCTGGCTCCAGTGGTAGCTTTCTTCAGGCTAAGAGGAATACAAATCTAGCCTTATTTGGACGATTGCCTGATTCTGGCTCAAGGAAAGGACGAACTTCTTCATCATTTACAGTATGTGATGGCAGTGTTAAGATGCCTAGGGTATTCTGTGAACGAAATAAAGTCCAGTCTAGTACCCTCTCAGGACATGTGCTTTCTGGGTGTGAGACTGAATACAGCATCCCAGATGGCCTTTTTGACCCCGGACAAACAAAAGAATCTTTCTCTTTACTTCCACCAATTGACTCGACAGTCCAGGCTGACTGCAAGGACAGTCCTTCAAGCCTTGGGGTTCATGGCATCTTGTATTCTGGTACTTCCCAATGCCAAACTGCATATGAGGAAGCTACAATGGTATCTCAAAAATGTATGGACGCAACACGGCCAAGATATGGACACTGTCATTCAGATAATACCTTGCATTCAAAAGGAATTTTTGTGGTGGGCTCAGGAATGTCACCTAAACAAGGGACTCTCTGTGACCCGACCAGAGGCGAGTCAGATTCTAACGACAGATGCCTCAGACAAAGCTTGGGGAGCTCATCTGAATGGAAAATGGGTACAAGACACGTGGCCTGCCAGACTTCAACATTTACATATCAACTTGAAGGAGATGTTAGCAGTCCAATTTGCATTGATAGCTTTCAAGGATTTACTTCTTCCAGGGCAGGTGTTGATTCAAACAGAAAACACAACTGTCATGTGGTACATCAACAAGCAAGGGGGGACACATTCTTATCCTCTATGCAGACAAGTAATGATTTTGTGGGAGACTGCTCTCAGTTTACAGCTAAATCTTCAGGCAAGGTTTCTGCCAGGAGCACAGAACTCCTTAGCAGATGTGTTGAGCAGACAAATTATGGATCCCCACGAGTGGAAATTGGATCCTCATGTATTTCAAAAATTGACAGTGTTATGGGGAACTCCAGACGTAGATCTGTTCGCTTCTCCTCTAAATCACCAGCTGCCAAAGTTTTGCACAAAAAGGTTTCATCCCACAGCTTGGAAAGTGGATGCTCTCTCATTCAATTGGAGCAATCTTCACGTGTATGCCTTTCCGCCTCTGCCTCTCCTCCCAAAGGTACTCCTGAAGGTCAGACAGGACAAGCCAACCATGATTTTAATAGCTCCGGGTTGGCCTCGACAGCACTGGTACCCATTACTGAGAAGTCTGGTACGGGGAGCCTCCATGGCCTTTGCCTTCGATTCCACACCTACTGTCTCAGGAGAACAGTCATTTACTCAATGTCAAACTTCACTCTCTACATCTAACAGCCTGGCATATTCTGTTTTAAACCCTGGAGGGTCTCAGCTTCCACAACAAGTTTTGAATGTTATTTTGGAGGCCAGAAGGCCTAGTACAAAGAAAGTTTACGCAGATAAATGGAGGAGATTTTTAATTTGGAGTACAGCAAAGGACTTTGAGGTTTCTAAACCTAATTTAAGTGTTGCTCTTCAATACCTTACTGAGTTATTGGACAAAGGTTTGTCCTTCTCCTCTATAAAGGTTCATGCTGCAGCAATTTCTGCTCACTATGATTGTGACCCACCATTATTTTCTCATCCTTTGTTTAAGCAATTCCTTAGAGGGGCAAAGAATATAAGACCCCCACGTAGAGCTCCTACTCCTGCTTGGGATCTCAATTTTGTGTTGGAGAAACTCACTCTACAACCTTTTGAGCCTGCAGCGACTGCCGAGTTGAAATATTTATCATGGAAGACTGCTTTTTTGTTGGCCATTACCTCTGCGAGAAGGGTTTCTGAATTACAGGCCCTTATGGCGGTTGAGCCTTTCTTCATTTTCCACAAGGACAGGATGTCTTTGCGTACTAACCCTTCCTTTATGCCTAAAGTGGTTTCTAGTGTGGCTTTAAACCAAGCTATTCATTTGCCTACTTTTTATGCAAACCCCCAAAATAAAGGGGAGAAGATTTTGCACACTTTGGATATACACAGACAGTTGCGTTATTATTTGAGCAGAACTAAAGGGTTCAGGCAGTCTCAGCAGTTGTTTGTTTCATTTGCTTTGGGTTCTCAGGGCAAACCTGTTTCTAAACAAACTATTTCTAAGTGGATTGGTTTTTGTATTGCTTTCTGTTATTCCCATCATGGTAAGGAGATTCCAGCTGGGATTAGGCCTCATTCCACTAGGGCTACTGCCACTTCTACAGCTTTTTTACGGGGGGTGGCTACTAAAGATATTTTGGAGGCAGCTACTTGGAGTTCAGTGCATACTTTCTCTAAGCATTACCACCTTCCACTTTACTCTAAATCTAGGGCTGGATTTGCCACCACAATTTTACAGGGCATTTTGGCAGCTCCTAATGCTTTATAGTTTTGCCATCCTCCCTTACCTCTGCTTTGGGATTCTACCCATATGTAAGGACTGCAGCAATCTGAGATGAAGAACATAGTACAGTTTTGTACCTACCATAAATGTAGATGTTCGAAGATCCACATTGCTGCAGTCCAATTTACCCTCCCTCCTTCCCCTCTGTAGTTAGAGGTGGTTGTGTGGTTTGGGTTGTAAATATTGTAAATATGGTTAGTGCAGGGGTGGTTGGTTGTTTTTGCTGTTTTTTGGCTTTGGCCTTTCTTTTTAGGGCCTTCTGACATCTGGGGCAAGAAAAGACTGAGGATATGACGTCGGTCATGCGCATTTGTACCCTGACGTCCTGATGTCAGTTTTAAGCGCCTTGACCGACGTCAGCCTAATACTTTGGTATTCGGGCCGACCGAGGACAGCGGACTACCCATATGTAAGGACTGCAGCAATGTGGATCTTCGAACATCTACATTTATGGTAGGTACAAAACTGTACTTTAATCAAACTCTGGTCAGTAACATTATTGACAGGAACCTGTTTTCTGTGCCAGTAAGCATGCTAGTATGATGAGCACTGTTAACTGACTGCTTTTATAGTTTTGCTCAGAATTGTGTTCCCCAATGTAAGAAGATGTAAAACCCTTGCAATAATTTGTTGCATTACAATAACAAGTCATTTTTATTGCTGCTTTAAGTTAGAAATAATAGTTGTAAAGAGGGAACATAATTAAAAGATAAGTAGTATAACTTTATGTATGGACGTTAGCCAACTATATGTAAGTACTTGTTTAGTTGCCAGCCAGAAGGTTTACTAACACAAGACTGCTGTAAAGGAAAGAAAGAAAAATCCACTTTTATCAGAATTGGTTTTAGTTCTTGTCTAGTTTGTTCATCTTTCCTTTAAGAACTGTCAGGAGGAGTCCTGTCTGTTATTACCTTGAAAATTTAAAGTATTCATATATTTTAAGAACATGACCACACCTAGCGTCTATCAAGATACATCCGAACACCATGGTTTTGGGCAACTTTAACTATCCATCCATTGACTGGGTAAATTACTCATGCTCAAACTCACTTGCCCAAAGGTTCCTTGACTTTTACTCCAGTGCACTGGACCAGCTGATTGACACCCCCCAGAAGAGGTGCCAACATCCTGGATCTGGTGCTTACCAATATGGGAGACCACTGTAGCACCCCGACTATGAGATCTTCCCTGGTAAAATCTGACCACAAATCAGTCTCATTCTAAGTAACTATCACACCTGACTCCCCACCCCTTAGCAGCACCTAAACTAAAAAAACTTCCCCAAAGCAGATTATGATCTCTTTACAGGATGCTATAAATAGCTTCACTGCCCCCCACAATCGAATTAGCAACTATGCTGAGTTCTACACCAGTGCTTTATACAAATACCTGTATAATTGCAATGACTCGGCCGTACCTGATAGGACCAGAAAAAGCTCCTCAAGGAAAAGCAAATCTGCCTGGTGGGCAACTACCATCAACAGGATTTACAATAAGCGGAAGAAATTGCTGTCTAAGAGGGAGCAATACCTAAACTGGAAACACTCCATCCTCAGCTTAAACAAGCAAATAAGACTTCTTGTGAAGTCCTCCAAAGCAAATAATGAATCCAAATTAGCTTACTCAATTAAGAACAATCATAAGGTGTTCTTTAGTTGCATCCGTAACCTAAAAGGAAAGGCCCAGATTTGTGCAGAACTGGTAGTTAATGATACCACATATACTGAGCCTGTGGACATAGCTAATGTGTTGGCCGATAGCTTTTGTGAAAACTTCCCTCCCCTGTCCCCGCCACGCATACCGTATGACATCCCTACCTGTCCCCTACCTTGCATGTTTAAAGAGCAGGTCAAAACACCCTCTCTAAGGCCAAAAACACAGCATCTATCGGACCCGATAACATCCCAGGCGCGTCCCACATGGGCTTCAGCAAGAACTGGCAACACCATTGGGTACTCTTTTCAATCATTGTCTAAGCGTTGACGTCGTCCCGGCAGAATGGAAAACGGTCACAGTTATTCCTCTGCACAAAGGTGTTGTTTCCACTGACCCCAGGAGCTGTAGACCTATTAGCCTGACTTGCCTTATCTGCAAGGCCATGGAGTAAATCAGCTTTGCCCTTTATCAGCAAAGATATAGGTAATCTCCAAACACTTGACCCTACTCCGTTTGGATTTGTTAGAAGATCATGCCTGTTAAATCTGGTAGACTTCTTTGAGACAGTTACCGAAGCCCTGGACAAGGGAAAATCTGTGCATACAGCCTACCTAGACTTAGGAAAGGCGTTTGACACTATCCCCCACTCGGGCATCATTGACAAACTCATCCAGCTAGGTATCAACCTATATATCTTTAGATGGGTTGCTAGTTGGCTCACTAATGGATTCCCCTATTTTGACTATGTGTTCTGCCTCCAACAGCAGAACTTTAACCAGTGGTGTTCTATAAAGATCAGTCCTGGGACCTCTACTGTTTGGAATTTATTCCTGTGAAGTACAAGCAAAAACTAAAGGTGTGTGGCTGACAGTTTGCTGATGACTGCAAACTGAGAGCGGTCATAGAATCTCCAAATGATGTTAGCATTGTACAAGAGTCTTGCTAAAAAAAACTTATTAGTGTCAGTCACGGCCTTAAACTCAGTGCAAAAAATGTAATAAGATAAGAGCAATGTCCTGCTAAGTACCACGTCAGTAGCAATACCCTAAGTATGCACTCAGTGGTGAGACACCTGGGCGCACAGGTTGACATCACTCGTAACTTTGATCACCATGTCTCCACAGTGGCAAGAAATGCATTCCATATTGCTCATCTCATAAGTAAGGGCATTGCCTCCAGAAAATAAGAAGTTATAACCTCCCTGTACTCTTCCCTCATCGGGCCAGTAATTGAGTACAGTGCCCCCTTTTGGTATGTACCTTTCCAAGCACCTGCAGCAATTGGAGAAACTACAAAGGTTCTTCACAAGGAAAATTCAAGTCTTCAGCATCTGTCCTATGTGGATCATCTGAAATCACTGTCACTTTATTCTGTTTTAATACAGACTACTCAGAGGCGATCTCTGCCTTGTTCATAAGGCAATCTCTGACCCTGCTTTATTGGAAATCATGCGTATCCGCAAACCAACTGGTACACAGGCTACTCGCTCTAAAGACTTAACCTGGTATGTAACATTAATACAACCTGTTGGAGGAAGTTGCCACACCTTTGGAACAGACTCCCACTTCATGTCGAACAGAGTACATCATTGGCCCTCTTCAGATGCAGTCTGGACAGTTGAATGGTTAACCATAAATTCACCCCAGGGGTTCCACCTGTGTCCCTCTTGGACACAGGCATTAGGTGCTGATTGTGGAAATAAGGGTAGAACTTGGTTAGACTTGTAAGGGCCCTAGGGAAATTAGCCTAGTAACTTCCTATGATCCTATGTCCTCTGTAAAACTTTATAGCAATTTGTGTTAGATGACTTATTAACTTCATACTTTTCAAGTGCTGTGGTTGTGGCAAAGTGGTGCAGTTTTGATGTAGACTTCATTATTTGTTATAATGAACCAATCTGTGCTCATAGTACCACTCTGTATGTTCTCTGGAATGCATCTGTAGTCATAACAACCAGTTTGTATTTCTGGTTTCATTTTAGTCTATAGCTGTAGCATAAAAGATGTATTATCTCTCTCCTCCTTGAAATAACTTGCTTTGTGTTGTATTCATTTATTAGATTGATTTTTAGGGTGTTTCTTCAAAATTCAATATGTTATCCCTCTTAAAAGGCTTTCTTGCCATCTCTTAACTAAAAAAACATCTGAAATTATTTGTTAGGCAAACCTAAATATTTTGCTGTGTGTGCTCAGTAATAATACTGCACATTATGCAATAACAGCTCATTGCTATTGACAATTGAGCACTCTAATTGGGCAGTGCAACCAGTATGCCCATCGTAAATCAAGCATCCATCCATCTATCCTAAACCCCTTTTTCCCCATTTACTAGTAAAAAAAAAAAAAAAGTCTGGCTGCTGAAGTGCCATTGAACAGACGGAAAACTATTATTATATACTTGAGGATGCACCAAATATGAGAAAAATCAAGTACTTTCAGCAAATCTAAAACAGAAGCATACCTGAATTTCCACATATTTTTGACCCGTCCCTGTAAATGTTTGTTTTTTTAACAGTTAAATAAACAAACAGCAATTGAAATTATTTTCTCAGTCACTTCTCCTGCACTGATATACTCTGCAAGCATGGGAACAGTATATCAGAATAGCAAAGACTATGCAGAAGACAGAAGTCCCCGTATACAATCGCATTATTTAAGAAAGATAAATAATTTCTTTCTCGAATAATGTTATTATATAATAGCAATAATCCACTCCTGGTTGTGTGTATATCTGGATTTACCCACAGTTGGCTTTGTTTAATCACTCTGGCTTCACCTTCATGATCAAACCACACCAACCTTGGTAAATCCTGATATACCCTCCTGATATACCCTTACACAGTCATGAATTATTGCTTTATTAACCAATGTAGGTGAGAGTGCACCATTTTTTTTTTTTTTTTTGTGACCAACTTTCCTACTATTTCAGCATCATTCATAATTGCTTTTCAGTTGGCAGTAGAAGTCCTTGCATTTTTAATGACTTAGTATAAAACAGCACTGTATCATAATGTTTTTATGTGGTATTTCAAACCTTTGCAAATTAGATGTCATTTACATTAGGGTACTTGAAAACTATTGCAGTCAAATCAACAAAATGACCTACAGTTTATAAAGACAAATGCATAAGGAGATTCATAATAAAATTATAGTACATGTAGCTTGATGGTTACACTCCAATATTCCATGAAAGACAAACCTGTTAAGCACCACAGTGGGGTGCGACCCAACCTTAAGAAATGTCAGAGCACACACTACTTATGATGTTAAGGTCAGGTGTACTGCTTGGCATTAAAATTTCCTTGTACTGACTAGTATATGACAGTGGTAGAGCAACTTATTTGTTTCTGCCTGCTGTTGGTATACTTAATGTGTCCCTGATTTCCTGGGGGGAAAAAAAACGTAGAAAGTTGAACAGGACGTGTTCTCCTGTACAATGTGAAGGATATGAACTCTGAAATTCAAATGCATGTCATTGTTTAGTGCCTTCAGTCCTCATTGATTTGTCTGAAAACCACAGATTTTATGAGGAATTTACCAAAAATATACAAAGCAATAATCTGGATGTTCTGCAAAAATCTAGACAGTAGAGAAACATTAAAGGGAAGTGCAAACACGGCAGACTGCATTGCACTACATTGCTTACTGCATCCTCTAAGTGTTTTACAGCTTTGAAAGCCAAACAAACAGTTGCAGGGGAAAAAAATCGCTAATAATGCATACAGCAGATAAAGCTCCCTGCACTACAAAGAATTACGATCATCTCATTGATCACAAGTCTGTATTGTATATTCTGGACATTGATGCCAAGATTCACCT
The DNA here is from genome assembly GCF_019279795.1 of Protopterus annectens. Taxonomy (NCBI): domain Eukaryota; kingdom Metazoa; phylum Chordata; order Ceratodontiformes; family Protopteridae; genus Protopterus; species Protopterus annectens. The sequence goes on from NC_056739.1 coordinate 855,596,803, forward strand.
CTTGAGCAAAATTCTTAGCATCCATGTCTCAAACACATATGTGGGTTATGATCAGCGAGTTGCTCAAAATCTATTATACTGCTACACAGAGATTGTAATTATAGCTTTTGTCATATGAGTCCATCTCTACCATCATTTTTTTACCTTTGTACCTCTTCTCCCCAGCTGACATGGGTAGAAAATCATGCTTAACCACACATGTTACTATCTGGAATAAACTAAGTAGTTTTACTTCAAATAGCTTTTTCAAAGCATCATTCCCCATTTTAAATAGATTTATATATAAGTGACTGCAGAAGAAAAATTCAAACGAGTCACATCTGCCTCAGGTGATGAAAAACTTCTTTATTAGCAGCTAACCAGATTACACAGCATGTTGGCCAAGATGATCTCTTCTGGTCAACTTGTTTACTGACATCAACTTTTATACTGCAAGCAAAACAACTTTTTGTTACATTTCTGACCGTTGACAGTTGGCTATGAAAAACATATAGGATAAACATGTTGATCACAAATCACCTCAAACCAACAGTTAGTGCAGAATGTTCAAGAAGTACAGAATGTTCAGTTCAACAATGGTAGCTCAAATTTTCCAGGAGACACAGCCTGCTTCAGTAAATTAACTCTTACTCGGCCATGCGTCCTTATCCCAGGCTTCACCAAGCTATAACCAAATCTCTTTATTCTGAAATGCAGAAAACAGTTATTATTCAGGTTCATAAGCAATGCTGCATTTTGTTCACAGATGAGGCCCATCTTTGATAGGCATATCCCAACAAATAACATGTTCACTTTGCAAGAAGAGGAAAAAGACAAATAACAGTATGTTTTTAAAACTTTTTCTCTTAACATTTCCCCCCTGAAAACACTTTTATTTGTCTTTTATTTCAGCAATATATGGTAAAAACTAAGTTTTTCTTTGCATACATTACTTCATTGGCAAGACAATTTTTTAAACTTCAAAAACATTTGCAAAAAGTCACATTTCAATGTATTCACTTTCACCAGTCTGTTGCAATTGCTGGTACATTGTCTTCATAACAGCAGTATCAACCAGTCTTTGTAGAAGACCTCTGATACAGGGTATACAACAACAACCACATACCACCATGATAGCCACAGCGACTCCAACAGACACCAGGAAACTGCTGATGAGATTACTCCATTTTCCAAACCACGCTTGTAGAAAGTCTGTAAAGGGATTACTTACCCCAGAGTTCTCTGCCAATTCTTCGGATAACATCTCCAAACTTTTCAAAGCTCGAGTGATACTTCCATCAGGCGCAGTGTTGTTTGGAATATACGTACAACAGAAAGTCCCAAACATCTTGCAAACTCCTCCTTCTTTGGCCAGGAGCATATCCAACGCAATTCGATTCTGCCATGCCACCTGCGAAGTGGCCTCCAGTTGTTCAGCAATTCCTTTCAATGCATCTTTGGTATAGTTCACAAAACGCTGCTGGTTATAGTAAATGTAGTTGATCCAGTCCACATTCTTATTAGGTTGAATCCAGACAAAGATGGATGTAAAACCAGCTGCTTTTGGTTTATTGCTTTGTATTCATCAGGTACGCCAATGCTATCGATGTAGACACCGTTATCGAAAGATTGCTTCGGTGCCTCTCTTTTTTTCCTACTCAACCACTTCGGCTTTATTTCAGGTTCTCTTACGAAACTACTTGCTGGAACTGGGAAAATGTAGAATGGCAGAATTAACTTTACAAGTGTACAAGTTCCCTTCCAGGGAATCGTAAGCCTTGATCTGAGTTGTCTCCACATAGCCACCATACGTCTGCTAAACTATGAGTTTGGTTCTCCAGAAATGGATTCCCATTGCCATTCACAGTAACATTGCAATAGTTCTGTCCCATATTGCCATAATTCTTCCCTGTGCCATCTCTGGAAATGCACATATACAAACCTGAATAGGAAATCGCTGCAGGCGGTTTCTCAACTTTGCTTATGACTGGAAAACGCTGAGTTTCATTTTTGCATTTATCTTCAGTTTTGTTGAAGAATAATTTAAACAGACATGTTAAGTACCTTCATCTTGCATCAATGGGACTGTCATTAGTTGCTGTTTACCTTCAGCACAAGAAATACAGTTTTCACGATGTGCTTCTCGGGTACTATATCTTACCCAAGATAACCATTCATTATGGTGTACGAATCCCGTCTCGAGTAACAATTGTTCTTCTTCTGTGAAGGCAAAATCTGCTTTACTTGTAGCATTGTTAAGGCTTTGTACTTTAAGTTGGAGGGTCCCCAAAGGGTCAGTTCTAGTTGGAAGGGACACTCTGATTCCATAAACTCCTGAATCACTTTCTTGTGGTGACACAATGGTTATAGTAATTGCTCCGGTACCTTGGGAATGCGCAATTTTTATTCTTTGTTGCCTGCTTTTATCTTTCTCTGGTATCACTGCACCACTTGTTTCCCATCCATTCACATCTGTTGACCACCAAACATTTGACCAGGACGTACAGTCTCTATTGCACAAGTATTTTGCACGAGTCAAGAAATTAGTATTGTTCCATTTAGAACAGTCCAAAATTCTTTCACAAAGTTTCACCTTAAACACAGTAGTAACACCTGTTTGCGCTTGCAGCACCACCATTCCTTTTTCTCTTGCAACTGTTCCTTCTCTTATGGACATATTTATTTTCGCCACCAAAATCATCCTCATGTGACCGTTCAAGTACCAGTTGAATATGGCCATCCTCCCTAAGGACTACCTCGCGCCTTTGGTTTCTTCACTGGGTTTGAGACGAACCAACCCCTATTGGGCTAATCCCCCTTTGTAGCCAGACTTTGCGCTCAGAGGACCAGTGGAGTTTGACCAACATCAATGGCAGCAGGAAAAGTTTTGATATGAATCCACGAAGTCCTCTCGGCGATCTTTACAGCCGTAGGTGTCGAGATAAGTACTTGGTATGGGCCTTCCCACCTGGGGGATGACCAATTCTTTCTCTTCACAATTCGGATCCACACCCAGTCCCCGGGTGCCACGCTTAACAAGGTTTCATTTCTGGAATCTGCAAAGGAGTCATTGGTTACAAGAGATTTGACATTTAGCAGCTTCTTCATATAATCCGCTAGATCCTCACCCCCCTCACGTTCCGCTGGCAACAATCCTTGCCACTGCGGGATGTAATATGGTCTCCCAAACAAAAGTTCAAATGGTGTAAGTCCTTTGTAGGAAGGTGAGATTCGCATATACAGGAGTGCCAAAGGAAGGCACACAGTCCATGATCTATGTGTTTCTGCCATCAGTTTGCGGAGCTTACTCTTCAAGACACCATTGTGTCTTTCCACCAGTCCAGCTGATTGGGGATGGTAAGCACAATGATACTTGAGATCAATTTGAAACACTTGACCCAACTTCTGAACAATCTGATTAACAAAATGAGACCCATTATCACTGTAAATGCGTCTTGGTAAACCAAATCGGTGAATTATTTCTGTAGTCAAAATCTTTGCTACTGTTTGTGCATTCGGGTGCTTTACTGGAAAAGCTTCTACCCATTTAGAAAAAGCATCAATAATGACTAAACAGAACCTTTTTCCCTCTGAGGGTGTCAGTTCAATAAAGTCCATACAGAGTGTGTGGAATGGATATGGAGGGGTAGGGAATGCCTGCTGAGACTTTTTAACTCCCCCCTGAGCATGATACTTTGCACATAATAAACAAGATAAACAGAATTGCTTTGCATAAGTTGAAAACCCTTTACATCAAAACACCTTAGACACTATTTGAATCATCGTCTGTACTCCTACATGGGCAGGTCCATGGCTAACCAATGCCGCATACCTAAAAAGGTTTGAGGGTAATACCATTTTGCCATCTGATGCCCTATACAACCCATCCTGTTGAGTGATACCATATTTTACCCAACGACATTTTTCCTTCTGTGTTGTCAATGTTTGCATTACTTTTAGTGTCTCTAAGTCTAAGAGGTGTCCGGGCTCTAAATCATTGTCATGTAAAAGCAAATCATTTTCTTGAGCTGCCTTTTTGCAGCCATATCAGCAAGTGCATTTCCCCTGGAGACAGGATCTTTTCTGTTGGTATGTGCGGAACATTTACATATCGCTATCTGAAGTGGTAGTTGCACTGCATCTAACAACTGTAAAATTAAATCTCTGATTTATTGGTTTGCCTGTCGCAGTAACCATTCCCCTATTCTTCCATTGTTGAGCGAAAACATGTACAGTGGAGAAAGCATATTGACTGTCTGTATAAATTGTCACTTTTTTTACCCTCCCCTAAGGTACAAGCTCGAGTCAAAGCCGCCAACTCAGCTGCTTGTGCAGAATAAATGTTTGACAATCTTTTTGCCTCCAAAACTTCAGTTTCTGTGGTGACTGCATACCCTACTAGTGTTTTTCCTACAGTGTCCTTCTTTGCTGATCCGTCTACAAGCAAAACAAGATCAGAATCTACCAACGGAATATCTGTTAAATCTGGTCGGGGAAGCACTTTGTCATGAATGCTCTCTAAACAAACATGTGGCGTACCACCTTCTGTAGTCGGCAAAAGTGTCGCCGGATTAAGAGTAGTACATCTTTCTATGGTCATATGAGGCTGTCAGCAGCACTGTCATACATGACAAATGCCGACTAGGAGATAAAAAGATTATCTTATCTTGCAAATGTATAGTAGCTACTGAATGTGGAACCCGCAATTGTAATGGGTGAAACAAAACTAATGATGCTGAGGCTTGTACTGCCATGATGGCTGCCACTACAGCTTGAACACAGTGCGGCAATGCCCTTGCAACAGGATCTAATCTGGAGGAGTAGAAAGCTATTGGTCTCTGTTTATCCCCATGTACTTGTACCAGAACCGAAGTCCTATATCCTCCCTTACAATCAACCATTTGTATAAACGGCTTAGAATAGTTCGGAAAACCCAAAACAGAGGATCCTGCTATCAATTGCTTAATTCTATTAAATGCCTGTATTGCCGTATTTGTCCACTGTATATCATTTTTAGCTGCCATGGGAGTGTCATAGATTAGTGCGGTCAATGGCCCTACTTCCTCAGCATAGTTAGGGATCCAACTTCTACAAAAATTAGTCACACCTAAAAAGGACATCTCCCGCTTAGTCGTAGGCATAGGTGCCTCAAGAATTGCTTGTTTTCTTTTGTTCTCCAATTGCCTACCTGCCTGCGAAATTAAATAACCCAAGTACTTACTTGTGCTTTCCACAATTGTAACTTTTCTTTATTTACCTTATGTCCTTGCTCAGCTAAAAAACTTAGAAGGGCAAGGGTATCCCTTTTACAACCTTCCTGCGTGGGTGAGGCCAACAAAATATCATCTAAATACAACAGAACCTGGCTTCCCTCTGTGGGAACAAACTGAGCTAAATTCGCAGCCATTTCTTGTGCGAATATTGTCGGACTCTCACAATAACCCTGTGGCAATCTGGTGTAGGTGTATCTTTTACCTTAAGTGAATGCAAACCAAAATCTACTCTCCTTATGTAGTGGTATGGAGAAAAAGGCATTGCTTATATCTATGACAGAAAAATGTCTCTGCTGAGGTAGTAAATCATTAAGTAATGTATAGGGGTCAGGGACCACCGGTGCTCTTGGGATCACAGCTGAATTAACTGCTTGTAAATCCTGAACCAACCTCCATGATCCATCCGGTTTCTTTACAGGAAACAACGGAGTATTGCAGGGCGAATCTGGGCATTCAACAAGAATTCCTACCTGTTTTAGCTGCTCAATAACTGGCTTAATTCCTTCCTCTGCTTGTTTACTTAGTGGGTATTGGTGCTTACGAGGTCTAAAACCTATCTTGGGAGTTATACAAACTTCACCTGCTGTTTTCATCAGTCCTACATCCCCTTTACCTTTTGACCATAAATCTACAGGTAAGGCACTTGAGTTAGAAGGATTTGTCATGCCATTTCTGTTTTGTCATCCCTGAGGTGCACACTTGGTTGTGCCCAAGTCACCCAATTTAATCTTTGTACCTGGATCTGTTGATCTTTCAATTGACTTTTAGACATTGTGTCCCAATTCTTTACGTTTTTCGCCAAATCTACCCAATGTGTCCCCACCGCTTTAGTAATTGAAATATGTGAGCTATAACCTGAGCGATATAAAGAACTAATTTCCTTAGTCAAAGTACAAGTCACTACTGTATTACCTTGCGTATCCCAAAACATATCATTCAAAATTATCCTTGCACGTTTGTGCTTAAAGAATTCTTTTTCAAATCCTTTATCCGGACCAGGGGCCTTTCTGTAGAACATTGTACAATGTAAGTACGCCACAACCTGCGGTGACCCGCTCCTAGATTTACTTAAAGCTAGGTTGATCAAATCTGTATCAACCCTCCCCGGCCCGTTTGAAATCATGTCCTGGCTATACCAGTAAAACAAGTCTTGTACTCCCTGTACCACCAAGCCATCCGCTAACCTTTTCGCCTCAATGCCTTTAGGTGTGGGAATTGCCGCTATTCCAAACAAATGCATCAAATCTCTTCCCAGCAAATTAACTGGACAAACTATCGATACAATTACCCTACACCTAACAGTTTGGTTTGTTTGCGGATCTGTGAACAATAGAGGATGAGACGGTGGTTCCTTATAGATTTTCCCGATGTTCATCGTGCATACAGCTGCAGTCATTACAGATGGGTTATCCTGCCGTCAGGCGGGTCCTCGGTCAGCCGAATTCCAAAGTCTAGGTCTAGCGTCTGTAATGACTGCAGCTGTATGAGTACTTGAACATCTACATTTATGGTAGGTACAAAACTGTACTTTTGCCGCTTTCACAAGGACAAACTCATCTGTTTCGCAGTTCGGGGGCAGAACTGCTGGACTCAAAAGTGTACGTGATGCACCTGAATCACATAAAAACTCCACTTTCTGTCCCTCAACCAAAAACTCTATCATGGGTTTTTGATCTAGATGCATAGCAATACCCAAATTTGCCAGGTTTATGACTTCACAGTCACAATCCCGCCCTTCCTTCTGAGTGTTCTGACATTCATCGCAGAGAGTGTCTGCCTTATCATCACAATCATTCTCACTTTCTTCTTCTCTACAATAATTACAATAATGAATTTGGCGCCTTCCTTTACTATCATATAGTCATGCGGAGCCCTTGTTCGTAAGCTGTGGGGGATGTTGCCACTCTTCACAGTCGGCAGCGAACTGCCCACGTCTACCGCACTTAAAACATTCTCCACATTTTAACCTCCCCTCATATTCTTCTGAATGTCCACCCGGTTTATTTAACGTGTCCCATTTCGGGCCCCCACGTTTTTTTATGCCACCACGGCGCCCTTGCCCCCTTTGGTCCTGTTCCAAGAATATACCACCATCATCCCCTACTGCTAACACTTGTACTTTTTCTTTTTTAAATTGAAATGTCGCTCAGCATGCCGTGCATATTCAAACAAAGGTTGCAGTCTACATGTTCTATGATCTACCATATGCTTAGTTATAAAACTACTTATCGGAGCCCTACAACCTTTAAGAAAAGCATTTTTTCAATTGCTGTTCATACGGACTATCATTGGTCTGATCCTGCGGAATCCTCATTCCACAATGGTTATTGAACACTTCTGTCAATCTTACAATATAGTGATCTACAGATTCATCATCATTTTGGATGCACTGATTTATTACTGTCCAATTTGCTCTCGGACGCCACTTATCAGAAATTCTCTTCTACAGATCAGTGACTCGCGTGTCTAACACTCCAGAATTATGCTTTAATGTAGTGCCGTCATCTGCCTTACATGTCCAAGTACCACAAGCTAAGTGCCAATTTGGACCCAGGATTTGTCACACTACTTGTTCTACTTCTAAACCATTTAGATGATAGCTTAAACACATACCAACTATGACCTCAGAAAACTTTTGAAAATTAACCTTGGGATGAAGAATACCATCTGTAGCTCGTTTTATATCCTCTCTAGCCCAGGGACAATAAACTAAAATAGTTGGCTCTTGTCCAACATCCCCTGCTTGTGGGTTTGCAACTTGTATTAAGGGAAGAGCTTCTGAGTAGTCAGAAAGTTTAATGGCCCAATGTCCTTGCCCTGCTGGTCCTGACCTTAACTGCATAGGTTGGTCTACCTGTTGCAAAGCAACCTTGGGTACTATGGGAATTTGCAGGTAAATTGGAGGGGTCACAACGCTTCTTTGAGCAGCCAATAACCCACCCTGCTGTACCAGATCCCACATCTTCAGACTGATATTGAGGAGGTTCCGCTGGTACGGCAGCAGCAATTTCCCCATACGGTGGGGCAGTTGCCTGCCTTTGTACCGCACAAACTGTATGCTCATCCTCCTTATCTAAAAATAAAGCTACTTTTCCACTTGGCACCAGTGATCCCTTTTGATTTATTTTTTTCTTTTTTCCTGGCACTGGTTTTCTTTTGTAGCGCGTCTGTTTGCTTCTTCTAACCATTTTTGTGCTTGGGGAAATCCCAATTGTCTTTGCTTTTTAGTTCTAGTTCCCACATCTCTTTTCAAATCTCTAACCAATTTTGCACAGGCATTCTTATTCAGGGTATCATCAAAATCATATTTCAACTTCCACTTTTTCAAAAATTTAACATTATTTTTGTTTAAACTTTTGATATACATAGCATCAACATTTAAACAGACATCGCTGTCACACTTGCAGCAACTCAAACCCATGTTTCCCCTAGATTTCTTATTTTAGGACTGTATCAAAGTTATTTTGCAGGGCTTATTATAAAATGGGGCTATCTTAACAGGTGATCCTAACAAAATAATCTTAACAAGTAATCCTACCCACCCTTAACTAAAAATAAAACCCTTGTCAACAAGGTTAAATTAAATTAAAAGAAAATTTATTTTTCATCCTACCTGAACCAGATGAGACTCCGTTTCCCCTTTTCGTTCAGAAACCGTCCCTCAGATAGGGATCAGAGAGCGGCCAGCCTCCTTTCAACGACAAATCAGTCGGAGGGCTTTCAGTCGAGGGAATCTTAAGATGAGAAACCCTCACCTGCACAGGTTTTTCGGTCTCTCTGTCGGTCTGATCCGTATCTTCGTAGAGGTTTCCGGTCCAAAGGACCAAAATGTCAGAAGAAAAATTCAAACGAGTCGCATCTGCCTCAGGTGATGAAAAACTTCTTTATTAGCAGCTAACCAGATTACACAGTATGTTGGCCAAGATGATCTCCTCTGGTCAACTTGTTTACTGACATCAACTTTTATACTGCAAGCAAAACAACTTTTTGTTACATTTCTGACCGTTGACAGTTGGCTATGAAAAACATATAGGATAAACATGTTTATCACAAATCACCTCAAACCAACAGTTAGTACAGAATGTTCAAGAAGTACAGAATGTTCAGTTCAACAATGGTAGCTCAAATTTTCCAAGAGACACAGCCTGCTTCAGTAAATTAACTCTTACTCGGCCGTGCATCCTTATCCCAGGCTTCACCAAGCTATAACCAAATCTCTTTATTCTGAAATGCAGAAAACAGTTATTATTCAGGTTCATAAGCAATGCTGCATTTTGTTCACAGATGAGGCCCATCTTTGATGGGCATATCCCAACAAATAACATGTTCACTTTGCAAGAAGAGGAAAAAGACAAATAACAGTATGTTTTTAAAACTTTTTCTCTTAACAGTGACATCATAAGTAATTGGCATATTTAATCATTTTTTCCAGTTGTGTAATAAAATCAAAGCAAGAGACCGGCTTAGGTGTTATGCCCTCACTTTAAACTCGCTATTAAAAAGGGATCTTTTTTTAAAGGAACCCGCTACAGTAAACTATTAAGATGTAATAATGACAGAAGTGCAGCTTTTGTGAATGCATAACTCAACCTTCTGGCTCCAAAATGTGGATCAAATCGGTAAAATGTGGAACATTTACAAACAACTTCAGCATGGAAGCACACAGCATGGTGAAGAGCTGTCTCTTTATAATTGTAGAAAGTTCTTGTAATGTAATTTAGTATTATATTATTTGCTTTAAAAAATCATAATAATAATACAGTGTGACCCAAAAGCATGGAATTTTTATGAAGTGTAATGAGGTGCAGTTGAGAGGTACCTTGGATGCATTTCAACACTATAAATGCAGTGAGCACTTTCTTCCACTAAATGGAGACCAACAGAAGCCTCTTATAAACTTGAATAATGAGTCTTATTCAGACCAGATTTATATAAAGTTTTCAGCTTGTAAACAAATGACAATCTGTAAGCAGTTCATTATCTGGATCCACCCCTCCTTTGATTTCAAACAGTCTATTAATCCCTTTGTTTTTTTTTAATATTCCATTGCTTTTAAAATATTTTCATTTAAATTTCATGTGTATATTCTGTATTATGATTTCTTGACTGTCTTTCATACATAAAAATATTCACACTTGAATAACACTAAATAAATCACATTTTCAGACTGGCAGCTTATAAATGCCTAACTGTGGTATGTTGCCCACCTTAGAAGTTTTTGCCTGTTTAATATATTTATAAATGGAACAGTGTTCACAAGAAAAACTCTTTTTCACTGAAAGTTTTTTCTCTCCTTTCCTACTTTTGTGATGCCTGTAAATAAACAACATATTCTTGTACATGATTTTTTTTAAATGTTTTTCCTTTTTGAATATATATATATATATATATATATATATATATATATATATATATATATATATATATATGTATGTGTGTGTGTGTGTGTGTGTGTGTGCCTGTTTGAAGTAAAGGTGGTAACAAATCTGACTTTACTTGGTATGATTTTTTTTTCTCTCTTCTTTGATGTTTTATATTCCCTCCGATAATTCCTTACTCTCCTCTGAGCATACTTGATGCCATCTTCCAGCTCAGTCTGCCAAGCAAGAAGGCCCCTTTCAACAAAGTCTTTATCCAATTTAAACCTTCTGAACAAGTTTTGCGATATGTGCCACTTAGGAGTTTAAGATGAAAAATGGTGTTAAGTGCAGTTCTCCTTGTATAAAACATAATGTTTGCCATGTTGTATATCTTAGCATGGCTTGCTCATTACATAATGTACTATATAGGAGTACTTGTGCAAATTTTCAGAGTATTTCACATCACTGTGTACAAATGATGTATTTCTGGCATAATGAACTTTTTGTGCAATGTATTGAAAATATAAAGTTTGCATGCTTAGCATAAGTATGTGATATTATACTTGGCCAAATTGTAGCTGCTGTGATTTTAGGACTTACTGTTCTGAGTTTTGTAGGCCTTGGGTATCATTTTGAAAACTGATAGAGACTCAAGATTAATACCACATACACACTCATGCATACCCAAATGCTTGTCATGGGCATTGTTTTTTATAAGTCATACAGTGATTTTTTTCTCCTTCCATATAAATCCTTAATTGTCCCAGATTCTGAAGTAACAGACTTCACGATGGTGAAATCTTATAACCTCAGTGCAATCCTGTTCAGTAATGGCCATAGCACCTTAATGGCCACCCTGACCTCACAAAACATATCTTTCAAAATATGGACAAAATCAAACTCACCACTTCACTTTTCACTGGCTTGACTAAGGTGTTCAGTTCTGTGCAGCACCTTAAACTCTTGAGGCTTTCACCCATCTCACTGAATTCAGTTAACTAGCTGCATATCCACTTATCTTTAAAGGCCAGAACATGTAATTTTCCAGCTTGGAATACTTCTGTCTGGGTGTTCCCGAAGGCTGTGTCCTGGATGCACTGTTTTTTTCTTTCCTTTGTTGTTTGTTTATTTATTTATTTTTGTAATTAGTGCCTAGTCAGTCATGCTGCTTTATTATATCTTGCCCATGGTGCTGTGTGAATGACATGGTCATATAATTTGGTGATTGATAACTTGCTAATGTTGTCTCCATTCTGGCAGCAATTCAGTTAGGCATGGTTCAGCTCCTTCATCTGTCAGTAAATTTCAGATTAAGTAAACAAATGAAAACAAAATATTTTTTTAGCATAAAACACCTTTGCCATGTCTGATACCTTGTCAGCTATCTTCATCATAGGGGTACTTCACCCAGCACTGTTAAAATGCTTAAGATTCTTGCTTCACCAACAGCACTACTTTTCCGTTGATTGTGATGCAGTTAGCATGAATATAAGTAGGGGCTGTATGAGAAAGGGTGTGCAGGGGCTTGTCCACATGCAAATAATTTTAAATCGAGTTGCTGGCTACTGAGACTTGTCAGCGTATATCAACTGGACATAAGCTGATTTAAGTATATTTTCTGCACTTATTTAAGATTTGAGTGAGTAATTATGTGTCTTGGATTCAGTAAATATTGTGTGTGTCTCTGAATCTCTGCAGTAGTTCCCGACCCACCCTGTTTCTTGTTGTGTTAATCTTGGTGGCTTTGGAATTGCCCGCCCCTGCTGTAAATCTCTTTTTGCACACTCCTCCTGGACCCATCTCATTCGCTCACTCAACTGAGTACAGTGAGATCATATTTTTATTTTGGATACTCTTACCAGTCCCATCTCCTCTGCAGTGTACAGAGAGAGCACTTGGGAAGGGCATTCCCTATAGTGTCTTAATCTGCTCTGTTTCCTCCATCTCGAAAAATGTTTTGCACTTTATCTGCCTTACTGTATTTGTGTTTCTTCTCACTTTAGTACCTTATTTTGCTTTTGCCTCTTTTAAAAGTACTCAATCAAATTTATTGTGCTGCCTTTATTACTGCTTGTTAGTAGCCTGATTAAATTGTAACTAAATTTAAATTGGAACCTGTGCACTGAGAGAGAGCCTTACAAGACTATCTGTAAATATATAGAGCTGAGTATATTTTTCTGTATTATACAGCTAAATTGTTGCTTAGATATCTGTTGTCTTACTGTTCTGCAAATATACAGAGATCAGTATATATTTTTCTGGTTTTATAATTTGCACTGTAATTCCTCACATCTCTGTTGAAACTGCCCCCCCCCCCCCCCGTTCTTGGTTGTAGTTTAAATTTGGTGGCTTTTGCAGTGCCCGCCCCACTGTAGATTTGATCTAGGACACTCCCCCAGTCCCATCTCTTTACCACATTCTACCTAATAAACCCTTTCTGCACTTGCTTTTAGTCCTTTTTAATTTAATTACATTTTTTTCAAACTGTGTGTGGACTAATATTACATACACCTGTGTGCCAGCTTGCACTGCATGTGAATTGTTTTTACTACTGTTTTTGCTACTTTTCTGGAAAAAAAAACAAAATTGTAAGCCTGTTTCCTACCTTTCCTGTAATTAGTGTTCCAGATACTGCTGTATCCAGGACTGTTTGTAAGCTTCTGAGCCCCCCAAGCCTTTCTGTGTTGGAGGGAAGCCTTCTAGCTTATCAGTGGGAGTGGTAAGCATTGGGTAACCTGTCTACCACATAGGGAGTGGTTCTGGCACAGAATTTGTAGTTATTGGCCGTTTGGGCGGTCTTCCATCTCTTTCAACTTTCTGCTTTGAAGGCCTGCATTTGCACTTGTTTCTGTCCTGTAACTCCTGGGCCCATCTCATTTGCTCACTCAAAAAAAAAATCGATCTGCTTTTACTGTATTTGTGTTTCTTCCTACTCTATTTTGCTTTTGCGTCATCTTAATAGTACTCAATTGTATTTATTACTGCTTGGTGTAACTCATTCTAAGCCTTTTAGTTTAAGCACTTGGGATTCAAACCAGTTGTTTTACATTAAGAAGGTTTGTGGTCTGCACTGTAGTGGCACAACAGGTAGCTTACATCCTTCTAAGTTGGGAACTGCTGATTGAGGGCTCAGTGTCTGTTCTAAAAGTGTATTCTGGTTTAAGCACTTGGGGCTTCAGGCCAGTTATTTTACATTAAGAGGGTTTGTGGTCTGCACTATTGTGGGAGGAGAGGCTGGACTCTGCCCTTCTGAGCTGGGAATTTCTGGTTAAAGGCTTATAGTGCCTGCATATTTGAACTGCTTCTTACTGAAATTGGTGCACCTTGTTTGCTGTAGCATAGACTAGATCCAGGCCTGCTGAATCTAGCTTTGTTTGTATGCTTGTTGTTTGCTTGTTATTTCCCTGAAACGCTAATTCCACCTAAAACACGGCTTTTTAGCGCTTCTGTGGATCCCTAGTGATATCTGCATTGCTTACTGTACTTATTTCCTTGTTTCACTTGAAAGAAAGTTACTGTTTGTCGTTTTTGCATTTAAGTTACCTGTAACACATTGCATTATGTTACCTGGCACTTGCTCACTAAAGCAATTATATAAGTCAGCACTAAAAAATTAAAAGCACTACACCCTCACAAACTCCCCTGGGGTACCTTGATGTTGATCGTGTTTCACTGTTGCAGTCATGACTGTAGGGTTCTCCCCTGCTGGCAGGCAGTCCTCTGTCGGCCAGAATCCCGAAGTCTGGGTCCGGCGTCGGCTGTTCAACCATGCTCCCTGACGTCAGAGCGCTAGGAGTACAAACCTGACAGCCGACGCCATCTTCTCCAGTCTCTCTTGCCATGCGGTGATAGCAGTTCGCAAGTGACGGTCGGCTGACTCCTGACTATTTTTTCTGAATAAACTTCAGTCCGAAGACTTTCTTCTCCATTCAAAGCTAAGTACCCCGTTGGGGAAACTTTTTCTTGCTCCAGTCCGATGTCAGAAAAAGTTAATAATTGTATTTCATGTGGGAAGCAAATACCTCGTAAGGATTTTCATTCTTACTGTATTCCTTGCTTAGGCCTTGACCACGACATAGCTAGTTGTCAGTTTTGTGCTAGATTCAATCAACATACAATTAAACGAAGGTACGATTTTGCTTTTCATTACTTCGGTAGACGCTTTAACTACAAAATGTCGTCTGATACGGTTCCGGCTACCGGAGTTCACAAACGTCGCAAGGATAAAGACAGGCCTCCGAGGTCCAAATCTGATGATAGCGCACAAGCGGAGCCAGCTTCAGGTTCGGCCGTCGTCAGTGAGGCGCTTTTGCAGCCCCTGTCGTCGGGTATTTCAGAACCGATGGCCGAAACGGACTCTCATGAGGAGCCAACCAGGCCTTTAAATATTTCTATTGCAGGACCTTCGGACAATGCTCCTTCGGATGGGTCCGGAGCCACTGTGCAGGTACCGGCTTCTGAAGGGGTTTTCAGGCCTACTCAGCTTCTAATAAAGGCAAAGCCAAAGACAAAGGCAAAGACTCCTTCTAAATCAAAGACTGCAACTCATGCCTCTTCTGAACCGGCTCCCAAGTCACAGAAACAGTTACTCAAGATGGCGGAGGATTTACTTACTATGATTAGGGGTTCTCATCCCCCTCCAGATAAAAGGCCAAGGCAGGATGTTTATTATGATTCCTCTGATCAGGCTTCTGTTTCTTCAGTTTCTTCTTCTGACCAGGAATATTCTTTCCCTCCTTATGAGGATTCTGATGCTGAGGAATCCATTCCTTCTGCTTCTCCTCCTGAGGATTTCTCTTTTGGGGAAACTTTGCATGAAATGAGGGAACATTTCCACTGGGAAGGACAGGAGTATTCGGAATCTAAGAAAAGACTAAGGGATTTTCTTCTTCTCCCCCAACATAGACCCCTGGCTATTCCTCCTGTTTTGGATATTGTGGATGATGCTTTTTTGGAGGCTAACTTAACCCCTGACTCTCTTCCTCCTGCTCCTGTTAAGCCTGATAGATATTACAGGGTTCCTGATTCCCACCAGTTTTTATACAAGAACCCTTCTGCTGACCCTGAAACCATTTCTCAGGGTCCTAAGGGAGTTAAGGCCGCTTCTGCCAAAAATCCCATTCCCACTGAAAAGTATTCTAGATCTTTAGAAAGATGGGGCAAAAAAGTGTACACTTCTGCTACTTTGTCCATTAGGGCTTTAAACTGTCAGTTCCATATGCTGAAATACCGGCAATTTCTCTTGTCTGTTTTAAAACAAAAGCTTACTTCCATTTCTGCCTGTGCAGATGATAAGGAATTACATGACTTATTGCATGCCACTGAACAAGTTGGAAAGCATGGTTTACACTGTGGATTGGATGCCTTGGAGGCTTCTTGTAGGGCTGCTGCCTCCGGCACAGTCATTAGAAGGCATGCATGGCTAAAGGAACAAAATTTGCCAGACCAAGTAAAAGCTAAATTATTGGATGCTCCTGTTCAGCATAATGTTTTGTTTGGATCAAAAGCTGAAGAGGTGATTAAAAAGATGGAGGATAAGGCGAAATCCATGCAAACAGTTAAAGATTTCTTACAAGTACAGCCACAAAGATTTAGCAGGAATTGGCCTTCTATAAATTGGTCCTTTCCCACTTCAGACTGGCCTCAGAGGGGTAGATATAGACGCTCCAGAGGAAGGCTTCAAACACAAGCTTCTTATAGACCAAGACAGTGGACTGCTTCCACTCCTAGGGGAGGAGAGGACAGATCACAAACTCATAGGAAACAAACTCAATTACTCCCTCTGTTGGGCTGCAGGAACTTCTTGCCTGGAAGCCCCTCTCGGAGGAAAACTCTCTCTCTTTTTTTATCAAAATTGGACTCGTATAACCCAAGACAAGTGGGTTCTGGAAGTGGTTTTAAGAGGTTACAAATTCCATTTTCATACCCTGCCAAGGCCAAGCAGATGGCCAGACCTTCCAAAACATCAATGGACAGAGGCCTTAAACCAGGTGGAAGCTCTTTTGGCCATGAAAGCAATAGAACCGGTTCCACTTTCAGAGATGGGACAGGGTTTTTACTCAAGGCTCTTTCTAGTCCCCAGGAAGCAAAACTCATGGAGACCCATTCTGGATCTGTCAGTCTTGAACACCTTTCTAGAGATTCCAAAATTCAAGATGCTTACTCGACAGCAGCTACTTCCAATGTTGTCCAAAGATGCATGGATGGTAACTTTGGATTTAAAGGAGGCATATTTACACATTCCCATCAGGCAGGAACGCAGAAAATACCTCAGGTTCAAGGCCGGATCGAGGCACTTTCAATTCTCTGCGCTGCCCTTTGGATTGTCTACTGCGCCCAGGGTCTTCACCAAATGCCTGGCTCCGGTAGTAGCTTACTGCAGACTCAAGGGAATTCAAATTTACCCTTATCTGGACGATTGTCTAATTCAGGCAGACAGCAAGAATGTCTTACTCCAGCATCTAGAATTTGTACAGAACCTCCTCAAGTTCCTGGGATTCTCTGTAAACATAAAGTCAAATTTGACACCCTCACAACAGATAATTTTTCTGGGTGCTTTTCTAAATACTACAACCCAGATGGCATTTCTGACATCCGAAAAACAATTACAGCTGGCTTCAACTTTCAAGACCTTGGCAACGTTAACTCAGCTATCTGCAAGGAGATTCCTGCAGGCTTTGTGTTACATGGCCTCCTGCATCCTTCTCGTACCATATGCAAGACTACACATGAGGAAAATACAGTGGTACCTAAAAAGTGTATAGTCTCAGCATTGCCACAGTTTAGACATACTGATCTTCATCCTGCCTTGTCTTCAGAAGGAATTTCTTTGGTGGTCCAGGGCATGTACTCTAAACAAAGGGAAACCCTTCTGTCTGCCTCCTGCCGCTCCGATTCTAAGCACGGACGCCTCGGATTATGCTTGGGGAGCCCATTTTCAGGGAAACTGTCTGCAGGGCCTTTGGACAAAGGATCAGAAGCACCTGCATTTCAATTTAAAGGAAATGTTAGCCGTTCAGAAAGCTCTAATGGCCTTCAGGAATCTTCTACAACCAGGACAACTACTAATACGGACAGACAACACCACAGTTATGTGGTACATAAACAAGCAAGGGGGATCTCATTCCTACCCCCTTTGCAGACTAGCCATGGATCTATGGAACACAGCTCTAGCTTGCAATCTGGACCTTCAAGCTCAGTTTCTACCAGGGAAGCAAAACTTCCTGGCAGACAGTCTGAGCAGAAACCTTTCGGATCCACACGAGTGGATGTTGGACACCAAAATATTCAGGATGATAACAGCAGTCTGGGGATGTCCCCACATAGACCTCTTTGCATCCCATCTCAATCATCAACTACAGAATTTTTGCACCAGGACTTTCCACAAAGAAGCTTGGAAAGTTGATGCCCTATCTTTCAGTTGGAGGAACCTCTCAGGATATGCTTTTCCGCCTCTTCCTCTTCTTCCACGGGTATTATTAAAGATAAAACAGGACAAGCCCAAGATGATAATCTTGCTGGCCCCAAATTGGCCTCGACAGTTTTGGTACCCAACTCTAAAAAACCTATGCCTGGAGCCCCCTTGGATTTTACCTCAGTCTCCGAACCTTCTGTCCCAACATCAGGGTCAGGTTCTGCACTCTCATGTCAGAACTCTCAGACTGGCGGCCTGGTTAATCCAGGGCCTTTGATTTCTTCTTTCCTACCCAGGCAGGCTATGGATGTCATTTTAGAAGCCAGATGTCCTAGCACTAGAAAATCTTATGCAGGAAAATGGAAAAGATTTTGTTCCTGGATGCAGGCTCAGGATTCTGATCCTCTTCTTCCGAACATTCCTTTAATTTTACTTTACTTGACAGATCTCTTACATAAGGGTCTCTCTATCTCTTCCATTAAGATACATGCCTCTGCTATTTCTGCTCATTATAATACAGACCCTCCAATCTTTTCCCACCAGCTCATGAGACAGTTTCTCAGAGGAGCTAAGAACTTGAGACCTCCTAGATCTCCTCCCATTCCTGCTTGGGATCTCAACTATGTTTTGGAAAAACTAACCTTGCCTCCTTTTGAGCCTGCTGCCTCTTCTGACATCAAGTTTTTATCTTGGAAGACAGCTATCCTGTTAGCCCTAACCTCTGCCAGGAGAGTTTCAGAGTTGCACGCTCTTATGGCTGTGGAACCATATATTATTTTTCATCAAGACAGGGTGTCTTTGAGGACTAATCCTACCTTCATGCCTAAGGTGGTTTCCAAAGGGGCCTTATATCAAACTATCAACTTGCCAACTTTTTCCCTACTCCTCAAAATAAAGGGGAAAGGATCTTACATTCCTTGGATGTACACAGACAACTACGTTTTTACCTGGACAGAACCAAGGACTTCAGAAAATCAGAACAATTGTTTGTTTGTTTCTTATGCTTCAAGTTCCCAAGGTAAAGCCATTTCAAAACAGACCATTTCTAAATGGATTGCTCATGGAATCAGATTTTGTTATTCACACCATGGAAAGCAAATCCCAGGCAGTATATGGACTCATTCCACCAGAGCTGCTGCCACTTCTGCGGCCTTCCTCAGGGGAGTTCCTACCAAAGACATTTTGGAAGCTGCAACTTGGAGTTCAGTGCATACTTTTTCTAAGCACTACAATTTACCTCTCTACTCTAAGTCTAGGGCAGGCTTTGCCTCTGCAGTCTTGCAGGGCCTTTTAGCCACCCCTTCTTCTTTGACCACCTCCCTTTCTTTCAGCTTTGGGATTCTACCCTACAGTCATGACTGCAACAGTGAAACACGATGAACATAGTACAGTTGTGTACACCTACCATAAATGTAGATGTTCGAGTGTCTTCACTGTTGCAGTCTGGGTTTCCCTCCCTCCTGTCCCCTCTTATTTTTACTTTTGTGTGGTTCCTTTTTTCACCATTCTTCTGAGGTGTATTTGCAAAGGATATGGGACCTTTCTTATTTTGGGACTCCTGACATCTGGGGCAAGAAAAACTGGAGAAGATGGCGTCGGCTGTCAGCTTTGTACTCCTAGCGCTCTGACGTCAGGGAGCATGGTTGAACAGCTGACGCCGGACCCAGACTTTGGGATTCTGGCCGACCGAGGACTGCCTGCTGGCAGTGGAGAATCCTACAGTCATGACTGCAACAGTGAAGACACTCGAACATCTACATTTATGGTAGGTGTACACAACTGTAGTTTCCCCATTGGCCCTTTTTTTCAATTATAAAGGAATTCCCAATACTATTCTAGCATGTCCAAAGGTCAGTTGTCAATCTCCTCTCTGGTCCAGCTGGTGAATCTGGGAATCTTGAGGCAATGTTACAACTGCCTCATGTACACAGCCAACCCTCTCCTCCTCCCAACAAATTCCAACACATGTGAGAGATGCAACCATATAGCCAAACTGGAGGCTAAGCTCTCTCAACTCAGTACTGGCGTAACCAGTCAGGAGGAGAGGGAAACCGCACTCACTACAATTCCAGTCTCACATAGACCTACCATGACAGCAAACCAAACACATAAACACACAAACATACTCGGAGGCTCTAAATAAAAATCTGCCTAAGCAGCAGAGACCTCCAAAGCAGACACCCAAGCAACCGCTACCCCAAAACAAAACACGTGCAACACATAGCTCACAAAGCCAGTGTGCCGAACTGTCACAGCCCTTAAGGCTAAACAACACACCTGATACACTTGTAATAGGTGACTCTATCGTCAGGCACACTGACGTCCCGCTCACCAGGCTGAACAAGGAGAAGGTCACGGTGAGCTGCCTGTCGGGCACTAGGATCCGCCACATAACACAAGCACTCAGGTCACTCCAAGGCAAGTACAAATATGACTCGGTCATTGTCCATGCTGGTGTGAATGACCTGTGACGTACTTCCCTGGACTACATGAAAAGAGACATAGAGGAGCTCTCTGAGCATGTAGCCCAGGCCAGTATAACCCTGACCTTGAGTAGCATCTTACCGTCACCAAGAATGATGCCACAATATGAAGACAAGATGATCAATTTCAACAATTGGCTTAAGTATTGGTGTCATTCAAAGGGGATCCAATGCCTGTCAGCCTGGGATGACATGCTCAACAAGCCACAATGCTTCGCTAGGAACGGCTTGCACCGGTCACCCCTGGGCTTTCGGATATTGGCAAAGGCTCTTGCTTCCCCCATAGTGCCTTTTTTAGGCAAGGCTCAAAAGACAAACCCACCTCCATAGGTATCACAAGGGATAAGAAACTAAGAGCAATGCTACTCAATGCCAGAAGTCTAAACCTCAAGATGCACGCACTCAAAACTCTCCTTAGCATGGAGGACATCGATATCTGTGCAGTAACAGAAACCTGGTTCAAGGCTCCCGAGAGCACCCCAGCACTACCAGGTTATACCTCATACCATGCTTTTCGGCCCCAAAACTTGGACTGAACGACAAAAGGAGGGGGAGTATCAATATTCATCAAAGATACCCACACCTCCAGGTTGGTGGCACAGCACGAAGCATCAGAGACTATCCATGTGCAACTAACAGTGGGTAAAACTGCCTTCCAGTTTATAGCCTGCTGCAGACCACCCTCCCAAACCCAGGAACCCCACTCGGCCTTCCTGAGAACACTGGAAAATATGAAGGTCTCTCCAAACACCTTTATATTGGGTGACTTCAACTACCCAAACATAGACTTGGAGCATTACTCTAGCTCCAACACCCTAGCCCAAAGGTTCCTAGAATTTATAAACTCAAATGCTATGGAACAACTTGTTACCGCTCCCACAAGAGGGGAAAACATAATGGACCTGATCATCACCAACATGGGGACTCTATGCTCCAGACCAGAAGTGTATCCCTCACTGGTAAGATCAGACCATAAACTAATCTCACTGGATATTCACATCCTGACCCCACCCCCTGCCCAGAAAACCACAGTGAAAAACTTCTCTACAGCAAATTTCACACTCCTCAAAACCGAGGTGGAATCCTTCAAAGCCTCCGAGCCTGTGGAAAATACGTCCCAGACCGCAGAATCCTTTATAAACGCATTCTATGAACACCTTCAGGAATGCATGGATCATGCAATCCCAAATAAAACCAAGACCCAATCCTCCAAAGGCAGACGTCCTGTCTGGTGGACCCCAGCCATAAACAAATTATACAATAGAAGGAGGAAGCTACTACATGATAGAGCAAAATCCCAAAAAGGGAAGGCATCTCTGATCAGTATTAGCAAAAAAACTACGGGCACTCATAAAATCGTCTAAGGCCAGCTTCGAGAGAAAAATTGCACAGGACACTAAGGATAATCACAAGGCTTTCTTTAGTTATGTTAGGAACCTGGGTGGGAATTCCCGGATATGCTCAGAATTAGTCCAAAATGACAAAAAATACATCGAACCCGCAGACATTGCCAACATCCTAGCTGACCGGTTCAGCGCAAACTTCTCCCCCCCCTACCAAAAGGGCAAATATCTATCCCAGCAGAGTGCTGCCCCCCTGACATCTCAGATGCTCAGGTAAGAGCCGCCCTCTCCAAAGCAAAAAACACAGCATCAATGGGACCAGACGGTGTCCCGGGCTGCATCCTACATGAACTCCAAGAAGAGCTAAACCCAAACATAAAACTACTGTTCAGTCTCAGCCTTACTACAGGATATGTACCCAAAGAGTGGCGTACAGCAGCAGTGGTCCCTCTCCACAAAGGTGGTGCCTCAACGGATCCTGGAAACTATCGCCCCATAAGCCTGACTAGCTTGGTCTGCAAATCTATGGAAAGGATCATCATGAACCTCATAAATAAAGATATTGGGGACCTACAGACACTGGATCCTACACAGTTCGGCTTTAAGGGCAGATCCTGCCTCTTAAACCTGGTCGATTTCTTTGAAACGGTCACCAAGGCCATTGATGAGGGGAAGGTGGTCCACACAGCCTTACCTGGACCTCGCAAAAGCCTTCGATACAATACCCCACTCTGGCATTATAGATAAGCTCACCAGCTTAAATATAAACCCCTATGTCACTAGATGGGTTGCAAACTGGCTCAAGGACAGAACCCACATGGTAGAATTGCTGGAGCCATGTCAGACTCCAAACCCGTTACAAGTGGTGTCCCACAAAGCTCAGTCCTGGGACCTCTCGTTCGGTATATATTTCTCGGAAGTACAGGCCAACACGGAAGGACTGTGGCTGACCAAGTTCGCAGATGACTGCAAACTGGGCGCCATAATCGACTCTCCAGCCGACACAAGCATCCTCCAAAAGGGCCTCATAGAAACAGACAACTGGTGCCAGAGCCATGGCCTGAAGCTAAACACCAAAAAGTGTATAGTCATCCCCTTTGGCAAAAACAAAGTGCCCACAAATTACCACATAGGTGGTAATCCATTAAGTACAGAAGAAGTAATTAGGGACCTGGGGACCCAAGTTGATAGCAATCTCTCATTTGACAACCACGTGGCCAAAGTGGTGAGAAAAACATTTTATATAGCCCACCTAATCATGAAGGGATTCACATCTAGATCAGGGGAGGTCATCGTGCCTCTTTACTCATCCCTCATCAGGCCCATAATTGAGTACAATGCCCCTTTTGGGATGTACCTTACCAGACACCTGCAGCAACTGGAAAGACCCCAAAAGTACCTCACCAAGAGGATCAAAGGGCTCAAACAGATGCCATATGCTGCCCGGTTAAAGAAACTCCAGCTCTACTCAGTGGCATACCACCTGCTCAGAGGCGATCTGTGCCTGACGTATAAAGTCATGTCCAACCCGGAATTAATGGACATGCTGCACCTCAGAAAATCCAAATCCCATCGAGCTATGCGCTCGAGAGACTTGAACCTCAGCACTGAAATAAATAGGACATGTTGGAGGGACAGATTCATAACCCAGAGGCTTCTTTCACTCTGGAATAAAATCCCAGTCCAGGTTAGGCAAAGTCCCTCATTGACTCTCTTCAAGAGGAATCTTGATGAGTGGATGGGAGATCGTAGATTTACCCTGGGTATCACTTCTGTGTCACTGTTAGACAGAGGCACAGTATACTAACCTCGAAAAAGGGCATAGCAAAATTAATTTAAAATGGGTGGCGAAAGCCAAACACACTCTGGCTAGGCTTATAAATGCCCTAGGCCTAGTATGAACCTATGAAAAATGCTTGCTTTCATGCATACATGTGGGTTTTAGAGAGCTTGTATTATTGGAATTATTATTGTAAGTGTCTCATGGCACAAACAAATATCTGCAGTGGACATCCATGCAGAACTGAAATTATCTGCTACCTTATTGCTAATGTGAGAGATGCAGAGTTAGACGGTCCTCCGTTTCGCTCTTTTTGCATCTCTATCCTGTAATATCTGCTGAAAAAGCTGTATATTTCAGTGTATCCCCATGTGTTTTACTTTGCTCTGTAATCTGCCTTACCAGGTGACTCATGTTAGTGTCTGTTTCTTATGTCTAGTTCCAGAGTTTGAACGTGTTGCTTTTTCTAAAATTTTACTTGTGTATCTGCCACTGTATAGTAGTTATTGTGCATAGCGTTATACAATCTGTATTTAATCAAGCTAACTGAATATTATTTGTACTGCCTGTTATCTTACCTTTCTACATTCACCTCTCCTGTGCTCCTACTCATTCTATCTTGCTCTCTCAAACTTCTCTTCTTCCCTTTCTCTTGAACTTTTCAGCTCCACTGTTCATAAACCACTTTTTCTTTTTTCCTTTTACAGTCCCCGTAACTGCTGTGCTGTGTTCTGCAACACTAAAACAAACCAACTGCTTGGCTTCAGCGCTGCAGTCCTCAGGAGCGTTTGAAAAAATAAAAGGAATCCTCCTCTGCTTCATTTTAAACTTATAAACACTAAGAAGACATCAGCCTGCATTGTAGGTTCTTTTGCTGCTAAATGTCATCTTTGTAATGTGTTAATCTAAGGTGTGCACACTACTGGCTGCACTACCCCTCCTGCTAGCACTCGTACACTAGCTGTAAAAACAAGGACTCGTTTCAATAAATGTTAGATCTCCTTCCTTAATCTATTCTTCTGGTCTTCAGTTGAGTAAGACGCACCTGTCTTTACTTATTTTTCCGGTCTTCAGTCAAGTAGTGTTCTAACTATTGATTGTAATGATTGGCAACTATTTATATATTTTCTTTTCAGATCTCTGTTAACATTAAGAATGTTAATACCTACTTGATTTAGTAGTACAAAGTGATCATTTCTGGCGCACACTCAATGAGGTCTGGTCCAGTTGTGGCACCCTCTCTCATCCTCTCCACACAGCCTACCCCCTATCTTCCTATACCATCCTACCAACAAACTGATCATACCCACACTCTGACTGTAAACAATCTGTTTTGCTTAAACCTCTTCTACCTCACTCACAACTCTCTAAATCATGCACCTAGTCTTCCTTTCAATCCCCCTACTCTTCTATCTCTCGTTCTTAACCTCATATCACACTAAATGCTGTCTACACAACACTATCTCCTACACTTGTTTATCCTATTACTAATAAAGATCCTTTCCTACCTTTCTCAATCTCATCCTCTCTGTGTAGCATCTCCTCCACACACCTCCCTAAAATTAAATTTTCACCACAGGCACCCATCTCCCCTAAACTCGAGCAGAAGACTTTCTCACTCCAGTACTACCTATCACAACCAGATCTCACATCTCAAATGATTTTGCTAGGTGGAGACATTTACCCCAATCCTGGTTCCCCAACCCCTCTTCTCCCCAGCCCATCTTGCTACCTTCACTCACCTACATTCATCCCCCACTTTCTTCAGTAATAAAATCTTATCATTCTACTCCATGATTTTACAAAGTCTACTCAGT
The DNA here is from genome assembly GCF_019279795.1 of Protopterus annectens. NCBI lineage: Eukaryota > Metazoa > Chordata > Ceratodontiformes > Protopteridae > Protopterus > Protopterus annectens. Next base: position 855,622,252 of record NC_056739.1, read on the forward strand.
AAAACTACTGAACTCCATGCATGGATATCTTAATATTCCACTCATATTTTAGCATTATCTGAAAATTTGCTTAAACCCCATATCTCCAACAGAGAAATCCTACACCCCCCCACTACAACATCTACCGGCAAGATCGTATCGCAAAAAAAGGAGAAGTTGCAATTCTCTATTCCGAGCAACTCCCTCTGTCCCCCCCCCACCAACATCTCCCCCAAACTTCTACCCAGCAGAGATACTATGTCTCAGTTGTCACATAAACCCCCATAAAAAGATTACGATAATAGCCATATATAGTCCACCTGGTAATAACATTCCAATTATCAAACATGTATTATCTTGGATCTCAAACAGTGTATTACATGAAACAGTCATCCTTGGTGATGTAAACATAGGTTGGGGAAAACTTTCTACTGATTCTCCAGATCATAACATTAACCTGCATGGTTTTAGTCAACTAATTACAATACCCACTTGTAAGAATAAAAGCACCGATACTGGCACCATACTAGACTGGATCCTTACCTCCACCCACCCAGATCTCTACCATAACGCTGCCACTTTACTAGACTCCTTAGGTGACCACCTCCCCATCCATGTGCAAAGACACACCATCCAATTCCCCAAAACCCATTTAATCAGAGACTGATGCAAACCCTCTAACTTTAATGCCAAAACATTTAATAATAGACTGTCATTAATAAACTGGTCCTTCTTTCAACACCTTCCCCTTAATGATGCAGTATTAGAATTTAGCCAGATTTTCCTTAGCATCCTGGACTCACTATCACCCCTCGGAAAAATTAGGGTAAAAACTAACCATGCACCCTGGCTAACAAAAAAACATTAAATCCGTGATGCAAAAAAGATATAGTATCTGGAAACAATGGCCAAAAACTAATTCCTCTCTGCTACTCCAGTAATACAAAGAACTTAGGAACCTCATCAAGAAGCAAGTTAACAGAGATAAGAAAAACTTTTACTGTGAGGCTCAAACCACTCATCACTCTACCCCTAAAAAAATCTGGCACAACATTAACAAAATCCTCCACCCTGGCAGTCCTACCACACCCACACCCAGTCCCTACCCTAATAACTCTCCACAAGAAACTGCCACACTACTATATAATTATTTCATTGAATCTATCCAAAAACTAGCCCACACTCTCAGTAATGACAATCCCACTCCCTTCTTCCTACACTACTAATATCGCCCTTTCTGCCTTGAACCAGTCCCTACTAATATAAAATATCTTCTACTTAAACTCAAGCCCATGTTCTTCCTCCACTGATAGGGTAGCAATAGAGTGTGCTGCGGAAGTATGCTATCTCAATACATGTAAACAGATCAATCCTAGAATCTACTGTTCTTGATATCTGGAAATCTTTCTACACTATACCCCTTCACAAAGGGGGCAACTCCACATATCCCTCTAATTTCAGACCCATAGCTATTCTTTCACCCCTCTCAAAAATCCTTGAAAAATGCATTCACAAAAAACTTCTCAAATACCTTATCCAGAATAACCTTCTCACCCCCAATCAACATAGCTTTAGGCCAAATCACAGTACTGCTACAGCTCTTCTTTCTTTCATTCATTCCATGGCATTGGCTAGAGACAATAACCTACTAGTTTCCTGTCTTTTTCTGGAGCTCTCAAAAGCTTTCGATACTGTATCTCACTCTAAACTACTAACCAAACTATCCGATCTCAACCTCCCCTCCTCCACTATACTTTGGTTCTCCAGTTGTCTCTCCAATAGACTACAGTCAGTCAGATGGAAATTCTATTGCTCTCCCTTCTTACCCATCCAGACTGGTGTCCCACAAAGCTTCTCTTCAACATCTTTACTAACAACCTCCACTCATCCTGTTGCACCTCCTCCCTTATATAATACTCCACCGACTCCGCTCTTATCTCCTTCTCCAACAACATCTCCCACCTTCAATCTATTACTCAAAACTCATTTCTCACCTTTGAAAAATGGTTAACTGATAACCAACTCGTACTGAACCCTAGAAAAACAAACTCCTTCTCTTCATTCCCAATCTCTCTCTCATCACAAAACAACTTTCACCATCACCTCTCTTTACAACACCATTATCAAAGCTGAGTCACACACTAAGCTTTTAGGAATCACACTTGACGACCAACTAAAATTTGACCTCCATATTCAACAATGCATAAAAAAACGCTAAAAACTGGGACTACAATACAGAAACAGAAAATTCTTGTCTTCTGACTCCAAACACACTCTGACACAGGCCTTTCTCCTTCCCTGTCTTCTCTATGCCTTTCCTATCCTTGCACATCTACAGTCCACCTTAATCACAAAGGTAGAACAAACCTATAACAAAATGGCTAGATTCACCAGCAGCCGACCTAACAAAACTCACCACTGCCTTGCTCTAAGACAACTGCAATGGCTTGAATTTCCCCAGTAACTACTGTTATCCTAGTTACAATTCATTCATTCCTTAATTAATGAACCTTCAGCCTACCCTTCCCTCTCCTTCCTAGTATCCCTCTATAGTACAATTCGCTCCCTCCGTAGCTCCAGTCAACTCCTTCTCAATGTTTACAAACCTAATAAAAACATAGGTAAACTAATATACAAAAGCACAATTGCCCAAGCCTGGAGCAAACTCCCCACTAACATTCGTATTATTAAACATACAAGCAGTTTCAAACAAGAACTAAAACACTTCCTGGCAAACTCTTGCTCCTGTTCATGCCAGAAACCAACCTAATCCCCCCTCCCCTCCCTCTATGCCCGGACCCAACTTAATACACACCCCCTCCCTTTATACTATATCTTTATCTCTAAGCTTTGTAGAGTGTAAAAGACCTCTTGTGGGCCTATGAGAAGCTATCAGGAGTTTTTTTTTTTTTTTTTTGTACATATATTTCTTGTACATAGTTTTTCCTGGATTTAGATAGTTTGTGATCATCTTACTGGAGGATTCTACTATGGACAGATTACTGTATATACAGTTTTATGTAATATGGATACTGACTGTTATGCTTTAGACCTAAATATGTTATTCCAAATTCAGTCTGTCTTTTGCTCTAAATAACCTATATGTTTATCCCTATCCATATTCATAGAACCAGACTGTCAGTGTTATTTAAACTCTTTATGCAATTGTTTTACCCTTACTGTATCGTATAACTGTATATATTCCAATTGTATTGCTTTTGTACTCACTTTGTTAGTAGTATAATTGGAACCTTTCTCCTTGGGTCTCCACTGAAAATGGGTCATTTGGCTCAGTTGGACTAATCCAGTTAACAAATGACAAATAATAAATATAAATAAATGATTGAGTTAGATTACCTTTTGGGGGGACGACATAACTGTTGCAGTGGTTTACTTGTATTCTAATTTAACGTAGCTGAGAGGCTTATAGAAATTTTCTTTTGGGTGGTGTCTGCACATCATCAGTTGAGAGCTAGCTGTATGCATGAGTTGTACTAATATTTCAACAAATAACCGTGTTGCTATTCCATTTGTAATGGTTACTTACTGAAAAGTTGAATATGATATTTTAATTTGCTCACGGATGAACAGGTCCATTTCCTTTAGTGCATGTGTTTGTTTTAAACTACAAACCAAAATATATTGAGACAGACAGAACTTTAAAGTATGAATAACACTGAGATGGAGAAAAAGAAACATGGTTGAAGCTACTGTGCACTTAGTAAGACTTGGGAATTTGTTCATAAATCCTGGTGCAGGCAATTTCATCTGTATCTGCTCATGGCTTGATCTTTCTTTAATCAAATCTTGTAGCTGGTAAGATAAAAATTATTACTGTGTGTAGACTAGTTATGATGCATTTTACATTGCTTTTTGCTACATCTATATGTAAACTGTTTGACATGAAAACCTCCAGGACTGGCCATTGGTCCCCTCCAGACTTGTTTTCAGTTTTGACGAGCTTTTGACCTTTGGTTCACAATTTTTATTGATGGGTACCAGTGAAATATATTTGCAATCTCTCACTTTTTCTTTGCTATTAATGCATTTCCATATGAATGAGTGTTAATTTTCAAATATTGCACTAGAAAATAATAGAAAATTCTTAAATTGGCACAAGAATATGTGCTATTATGTTTTAGTTCTGTCATTGGGTGTCGTAGGAAAAGGCTTTTTTAGCAGAAATTATGATGCTGATGTTCCTGCGTAGTGTACCCGAGTAACTGGCAACATCTCATATACTTGTTTAAAAAAAAAAAATCTTTGTCCATGCCATACATGATCATTTAATAATCATACATTTATATAAATGAAAACAAACCATATTGACATAATTGTAGTTGCAAACATTATCTATCACTTGCCTATCCAGTCATTGTCAGTCAGACATTACATAGTTCATTCAAATCCTGCCATCTTTTAAACCTTGTTCCTCTTCTGCATGTATTGTTCCCACAATTCCCATTTTTGCAATGCAATTTGCTCCTACCCTTTTCTAAATATCCCATTTCCAGTTGTTTTATCTCTGTTACTATATTCAGTAATTCTAGCAAAGTTGGTATATATTTTGATTTACATTCTCTAGTAATTACTTTTGCTAGCCACCATAATTAGACTCAGCAAGGCCTTACTATGTCTAGGCAATTCCAATTCTGTATCATGGCTCAAAAATGAATTTCCTTAGTTACCAATTTACTTACCCAGTATCTGCAGGAAATTTTTAAAGTCTACCAACTCATTACTCTCCCAGAAAATATGCTCTCGGTTACCTCTTTTTTTCTCCATCTCACCTCCAACATTTTCTTTTTACCTGAGGAAAACTTATTTGGAGTCTTCCTGGGTTAGAAAAATACCTATGTAAACACTTCCAAGAAAAGATCCTAAATCTTCTAGACTTTGTTGCATGTTTGGGAGACATACATATATCCCCCTCACCATTGTTTCTTTGTGAATGACTTATCCAGTCTCTCTTCCCAGTCCTTTCTAACCTCCTCTGAGTGATTCTTATAGTTAACATACAATATTTTGTATGCTGTACTAATTATTCCTTTTTTAACAGCAGCTTCTGTTCTAGATTCTACTAAAAACTCTACCAGTGCTGTTTTTTTTTCGCTTAGGATCCCCCTATTTCTTCCTGTTTCTTATACTCTATCACTGTTTGATAGGGAAGGCAATCTCTATCTCTGTTGTGCAGTCCAAATAAATTCCTTGCCTATTCCCATTCTATTACCTTTTCCCCATCTAATTATTTGCCCCATACTTGGTTCTTTTGCCAGTTTTCTCCAATAAATTCCAGTCCCCTCTTGCCTGTAGTCTCTTTCCCTAATTGCAGTCATCCCTATCGTCAGACTCTCCTTTCTCCATTCCTGTGTTGAATTGGTTATTAGAATATTTTCTGCTACTTTATGAATATAATATTCTGCATGGTTATTGTTCCTAAATCATCTGCATCCAAAATCCCAGCCTCTCCTTGTTTCTTGAGCTTCCCCCGTTTCTTCATCATCCCCTTTCCACTTTGAGTTATAGTTTTCTGCTTGTGCTATATATAGGAGTTATAACTGTGTAGCTCTGAAATACATCTCGTATGTATATTATTGGGCATGATTCTGGCGATCTTATTATCGGTTTTACTTAGTTCTGCTTATAACTGAATAGAGAAAAAATATTAATAAGTGTAGGTTGTATTGTGTTACAAGGACCCAACCCTCATTCTTGGAAGAGGACAGAGTGACTGAAAAACAAAATCCATGTCATTCTATATTACTATAATTTGTAGTTACACGAAATTGAACTGTAGTATGCTTACAGTGATTCTAGTAGTACATAAAGTATGTATGTGATGAAAAAAAACGTTCTCAGTTGTACAGTGGAGTTTTTATTTTAATGAAGTACTTGGAGCAATTGATGGTCTGATTAATGCATTGTACTAACTGCTAGTTTTAATCACTTTAAAAGTAGATTCTGTTGCTGAATTGGTGACATAATTCTGTCTGGATGCTGAGTAAGCTTGGCTGTTTAAGTGTATACCATATTTGACTGCAATAACTGGTATGATTTGTGTTGTACCCTGGTAGCCTGAGTAGTAAGTTAAGGAGATAAGGCCAATACCTGTCAAGCCTCTGCTTCTGTATTGTTTAATTACAATATGCTGTCCAGACCCGTATGAATTAAAGAGTTTAACTAAGTCTTGGATGTCAATTTGATAATGAAATTCTTTAAATTCTAGAGAAATATACCAAGCAAAATTAATTGGAGATTTTGGTGGTGACTGTAATGCAGCTGATCTGAAAGCTAAGCTCCATGAGATGGACTCCGAAATAAGTCTTGTGACCAAATTGACTGGGATTGAGTTTACAGAATACATCAAAACATTTGAAAGGACTGGTAAGTATAAGAATTTTCTTTATGCTTTGCTTTATAGATTATTATCCTGAGCCTTCACCTGCTAGTTGTGGATTGCATATTTTCATTGCTACTTCTCTGGACTTTTTGTGGCCTAATTACCGTGTCTGTCATATAGTTTGCTATTGCTAGTTAATGTAATAAATGAAAGTCACTTAAAGAGAAATCATGGATATGGCAATCATTTCCTGTGTTTTATTCAGTTCACATTACTTTAGCTAAGTTTGTTCTGCAGCTTCCTACTATTTGTTTCTTTGTTTTTGCAGTTGGATAAATAGATGTACATTGCACCTGTCACCTGCCTTGTAGTATTTTCGGACATGGTTTTCCTGATGCTGAGTAAAGATGATGCAGAAATGGATTTTTTAACCCATTCATCTTCCCGAATTAGTGCTTGATCTTCCTTTCAGTAGTGTGACATCCCACACGAGTCCACTACAGTTGTTGTACAACATTTATCGAGATTAAACCGCTAACCGAGGTCAGCATATAGGTACTTTACTTACTTTAGGCTGTTGATCTTTGAGACTCTTAAGAAGTCTAACCTTAAATTCCCATGGGAATGTTTTGTCCCTTATATTTTGTGTACGAGTAACTCGGAGACCAGCAGAACAAGGATATGTTGCAACATTTATTGTTGCCCTTGACATTTTCTTGTTATTCCAAACTGACCCAGGACATGCATCACTATAGGTGAACACTCTAACACTAATCAAAATCTATAACCTAAAATAAATGCTTCCTTATTCCAGCCTCAAACCTGGTACTTCGCAAACTAATGCCAACATCTTACTTAGTGAACTAACACAGTTACCAGTGCCCTGTTCATTGATGAAGCAAGTCGGGAGTGGGATGACCACAGAACCACCATAATGGCTTAATGGAGGCAATTTGTTCTTTTGGTAACCCTTCCTAACCAGTGTGTTGACATCACTGAGGCCCATCATGAAGTGTGACTACTGAGATGACTCCACCTTCAGCCTAAAAGCATCAAAGCCACTGAGACTGCCCACAGGTTGTACACCAGCCATTACCCATAGCCTTGACTGTTTGGAGCTATTAAGCAGAGCATTCCTGCCACTCATGAATTACTCCTCCCAGGATAGGGACGCCCATCCTTCCCACCCAAAATAGTAAATGCCCAAGCCACTAATCAGGCTTTGATTGCCTGAGTTGTATCAGGGCTTTATCCTGCTTTGGCCCTGGGCAAGCATCAGAAATAGATTTTGTTGATTCACATAGGCTGCTCATTTCCTATCAGTTGGATAAAATATAAATGTTCATCATTTGATAATTGCTGCAGTGAAGTTGGCTATATGAGTTGCATCCTGCACAGAATATAACAGTTGGACAGCTTTTAAAGCTTGAGCCAAGTCCTTCAGAGTTTTCTTGCTACTAAAGAGCACTTGTCTTGCTGGTTTTCGAGGCTTGATGGTCTGCTAGTGTTTCTTCCTTACTGGGCAGATAAGTTCCCTTCATGGGGAGAAGCTTCCACATTTTATGACAGCAACATTACTTTTTTCTATGAAATACTTTGACACTAGGAATTTTATGTTTACTGGACTGTCACTCCAGAAATGTTATGATCTGATGATATCTCTTCCATCTGAGACCAGCCATATCCAAAATACTTCACTGTCACAAGCTCCACCTCTTCTACCCATAACACTGTGCCCTACTAGGATGATCTTGCATCTTATTTGCTGCCTTCCTGGACAGCATCTTGGTCTTTATCCCCATTGGGGTGATTACTTTACTAGTGCTTGTTAGCTAAATATTTTTCCCTTTCCTCTAGCCTAGTTTTTCTTAGTAGTTGGTAGTGTTTTTGGTGTGCATTATTGTTCGTATAGGGTTAGATCATACAGGTTTTGTAGGTTAGGTTTAGGTAGTGTGTTTCATTTCTGAGCTTTTCCCACCTTGTGTACTGTAGGTTTTGTAGCTAATTAGTGCGATAGCATGTGTTGATTTTCAGTATTTAGTTGGTGTATATTTAGTGTGGTATGGATAAGAGGGCCACAAGCTCCATTCCCAGTATGTGTATAACTGGTGCATTTGTATTGGAGCCACAAGACCTTATTCTTTGTGACGGTTATTTCTGCCAGGCATGTGTCAGAACTGTGGGCTCTGTTCTTGGTACCTCTGTATTGGTCTTTTTCATAAAGATAAGGTGTCGAATGGATCTTACTTTTTGCCAAAGATGATGATTTGAATCAGAAAATTCACTTGTTGGGCTTCTCACAAATTTTCCAATAAAGGAGAATATTTCTGCATTTTCTTGATGTCCATAGAAAATTGAGGTTTTATTTGGACAGAACTAATCTTTCAGAAAGGTCTAATCAGTTATTTGTCTGTTTTTCAAAGCCCCAGTTGGGTACACCAGTGCCTAAAGTTACTCTGTTCAAGTGGTTGATTGATTGAATGTATTTCATTTGGATATAGCTTGAAAGGGAAGGCCTTGCCGTGTAAACTGAAAGGTCATTCCACTAGAGCTATGGCTACCTCTACAGCTTTTTTCTCCAGAGCTGCCTTGGATGATAATGTTACGGCTGCTTGGGTGGGTCCTCCTATGTCTATGTTCCACTACAAATTGGATATTCAGTTAAGGTCTAGGACCTCCTTTGATTCCACTGTGTCACTGAATGTGCTATTGTAGGATCTCCTCAGTTTGACATGGCTGTGGACTCTGTCTCACAAGTTGAACCCAGACAGAAAAGCTGACATTGGATATGAAAGTTATGTACTCACCATAACAGTAGATCTGTGTTGTCTATTTCTGTCTGGCTCAACCTTCCCTCCTTCCTGACCCCCCCCCCCACTACTAGTGTCTTTATATATCATGGGGCGACTGAGTTGGGGAGGATTGTGGTTCTCCTGTTTCGAGTCCTTAGTGTTTTTTTTGGGATGAAGTGGTGGAAGCTTACATAGAGAAACTTGATCTGAGGTAATCCTAGTAGTGCACGGTGTTATGGTAGAGGAGGTGGAGCTTGGGGAGGCTGAAGTCGTTTAGATATGGCTAGTCGTAGACCCGAGTCGGATCCAGTAACCCACAGGTTGAACCAGATGGAAAGAAAACACTGATCTACCATTATGGTGAGTACAGACTTTTAATTTTGTTGTACGGTTGTGTGACTTACCATTCAGTTAAGTCTGTAATTCTACTTTTTACTTTATTGTAAAAGGTTGTTAAAAGTCTAGTTTAGTTTGTGTTTTTTGTGGCAATAACTTGTATTAATTTCTGCAATAATTGTATATTGTGTTTTTCCTGGTGTTTCACTTTTACCAACTGCTGCTGTCAGTGATACCCGGACTTCATGTTTTATTTTTGATTTTACCATGGAACAACTTACCATTTTGTCCTTTGGTCAAAAAAAAAAATAAAAAAATCCAGACCGCTCTTTGCCCCTTGATCAAGATACAAATTTGCCTCAGCTGCAGATAGATGACTCTGCTGTGGCCATTTCTGGTTCTTCGCATCACTCATCTTCCTTGATTTCCTCCAGTGTAGTCTCTTCAGTCACCTTGAATCCTTTACAATCACTCGAGTGCCCTTAGTGGTAATGGGAAAATCACTTTTGTCAGTCTCTAAGGAAGGAGCAGGAAATGCCTCTCTGCTTAGCTGAATTGGAATGCCTGTACCACGGGTGAGGTGCCTAACAGGAATTTATCTGCTTTTATGGAAATTCTTGTTAAAAAGAAGTAGACAGTTAAATATTTGTCTTCCCACGTCTCAGTTACTTTACACAGGAATGATTTTACTGTGCTTACCCAGGCTGTTGCTGCCTCTCGTTCTGGCTTTACTGTTAAAAGAAAAAGTAATTCTTCATTTGCTGAAGATTCCCAGTATAATGAACAGGGAAATAATTTTAAGAGAGCAACTTCTGTTTTTTTCCTCCCTTCTCAAGTGACTGATTCTGAGAAGAGTGTTTTTTTCTAATGTTCCCTTGGGAGAATTTTCTTTCTTTTTTGAAACCATACCTGGGATGAACTCACTGTTTCAATGGGAACGTGGTGACATTCCAGTGTTTAAAAAATAAAAAATGATGGTTTATTACAACTGGAATTTCCTTAACCCATTCCTGTTCCTCAGACTTGTAGAAAGTGTTTATTACAGCCTGAAACATGCCTGACTGCCAGTATTCAGCCCCTAAGAATGTAGATATGTTATATAAAGTTAAACAGTCTTGTAAATGTTTATTTTATAGTCTTAGTAGTCCCAGATCTGTCTCTGAAGTTTTCCTTGGCTGATTCTATTGGTGCTAAACATTTATTAAATGCTAATTCCCACCACCTCGGATAAAGATGGGAAAGCCTTTGACAGTTTTGGAGAAAAGTGTCTGCTACTACCAAACTTATTTTTCGAATTTTTAATTGTCACACTAACATGTTGAAGTTTTTGTTTGCATCATTTGGGAATGTGAGGAGCATCATAGCCACTTTTCCCTCTTCTATGGAAAAATCTTCTATGAACAAATCTATAGCTAGTGCGTCTCAAGTGAATAAACTCTTTGAAGTGTGGTTATGCTTCAGCTGATGCCTCTTTCAAAGCAGCTGCTACTGGGACTGTTATGAGAAGGTTTGCATTGTTATGTTCTCAAAATTTACCTGAAGATGTTAAAACTGAAATTTTGAATCTCCCTTTGATACAGGGCGGTTATTTTTATTTTTAGACCATCTGCTGCTGAGGTCTGAAAAAAATATGATGATGCTGCTGAGGTCTGAAAGAAATATGATGAGAGAGAGAGATGGATTCAAGTGGTGACTCAGCTTTTTAAGCCTTATTCTCCACATTTATTAAAGCGTTCCCACCTTCCCCAGCACCTTTTTATAATAAGCAGACCCAGCAAATATCTGTCAAGCAGACATTAAAAAAAATGTATAGAGGAGGTTCTAAAAAAGAAAAGAGCTTCCCAGAAAGCAGGACAGCTCAACAAGTCTGAATGACTATCTGCAAATGATAATCCTCCTTTCCTACCCTGGCAGTCTTTTAAATCTCCCCCATATCTGACTCTCCATTTGGCAACAGAAAATTCCAGACAAATTGGTTCTGAGAGTGATCCATCAGGGTAACAGCTGGCAGGAGGAGTCCCTTCCTTTTCAGAGGATTGCTCCTCATCCACCAGATCATACTTTTTTCCCCTCCTGTCATTCAGCATCTTCTGCCTCAGGAGGTAGTAGAATCTGTTCTATCTTTTCTGACAAGGTAAGATTTTCATTCAGCAATGTTTCTGGTACCAAAGAAAGAAGAGTCATGGAAACCAGTTCTAGATATTTCTTTTCTCAAGTTTGTGAATGTCAAAACACTATCTCTTAATAAAGTATTACCTGTGATTACCCATTTCATTTTTTTCTAACTCCAGTTTTAAAAGATGTTTATCATTCTATACCTATAGCCTCATATTTTAAACTTTTTTCAAGGTTTTCTGTATCTGGATTTAATTTCAGTTTTCTGCATTACCATTTGGTTTATCAACTGATCCAAGGGCTTTTTTAGTGTGTAGCTCCAGTGATGGCTTATTGCAGACTTCAGGGTTTTGACATTTTCCCTTATTTATACAACTTGCTTATCTTTGACGAGTCTTTTTAAAGTGTCAGTTTTGGTGGTGGGTCTGTTTCACAGGGTTATGTTCCTTGGATGACTCCTTGATACCTCAATTTAAAGAACTTTTCTTCCACAGAAAAAAGTAAATTTATGTCTAGATATATTCCTGAGTTTTTTCTCTTCTCAGTCTAGAACTTAAGCAAGTGAATTTCTCAAGGTATTAGGATTTATGACATCCATGATTCTCTCAATTCCTTTAGCAAAACTCCACACGAGGAAGATTCTGTGGTACCTAAAATCTATATGCTTCCAACATCAGCATCCTCTGGCATTCCAGAATGGAAATTACTTTAGGATAATGGTCACTAAGGCCTCTTTCAAAGCAACTGGAAAAGATTCTACTATCCAAAAACAAATTAATTTTAATCTTGAATACCAGCTCTCTGGGCAGTTCTTCATGACTGTACTTACTTCTGGGACTATTCCTTTTGTCTTGTCTGGTTACTGTGACTAATATAACTGTTGCAATTTAATATTTTCCATTGCTGTGGGACAAAGATGGTGTTAAGCCTATTCCTGTGGGATATGTGCAGCACTGCCCTCTAATTTCCAAGCAAGCTGTCATTAAAGACCCAAATTAAACACTAAGTCTACCTGTTATATGGTCTTATGCACTCAGTCTTCTTCCTGTGGTCAGACCTGGTTGCCAAGATGATGAGTTGGCATCTAATTTGTGCAAAGATTTTCCAAAAATGCAAATGAAAGCCCTTACTTTTCATAACTTTTTGTAATTTCCTGTTTGCCCTATTGGTACTTTCTGGTTGAAGTTTTGAATGTTCCTTGTCTATTGCTTTTCATAAAAATAAATATAATCTGTGTGATACTCTGCACTCTAAATGCCATGTCGGTTCACTCAGTTGTGCATTGTCACTTTGTGCATTATGATTATGTGAAATTCTGGTTTCTGCCTTTTCCTCTGAGGTTCTGAGAATCTACACAGTGGGTTGTCATCATTTTCATCACAGCAGCACTCTTGATGTACAGCCTCCATAAATAGAAAACCACAGATAAGTAATGTGAGATTACAAGAGGAAAACAATTGTGTGGTTGCTGCTTATAAACAAGGATTCATCCTGTTATTATTGTACATACATTAAGCAGTACATGTGTTTTGGAAAATAAGGACCTGTGCCCTAGTATTTTATATCAACACAAATCAGAGAAATGTGATGATAGTGGTACTTGGACACATTGCTAGTTTGGCAGACTTCAGTTGTTAATTTCAAAAATGACTGTATATTTTCATTTATTGAGATGTGTTATTGAGGTTTGTACCATCTGATGTTAGCAGTGATTGGATTCCAGTTTATCCACCCATGCATGCTGTCAAGGGTGGAAATATCAGGTATGATGTTTCAGCTGTTTTAAATTATTTTATTTGTAAGAATAAGCTCCTATTTGCATGCTTGTCAGTGTGACAAGTAATAGAAGAGTAGTTGTCCCCAACAATTCTGAAATTGAAGAATTTTTGCATATTTTCATTTTGTTTGCACATAATCTACAAGTTTGGTACTACAGGGCAAGGTTTCCATAAATTGCCTAAAATAATGAGGTAGCTGGCGTGTCTCTGACTTTTGTGGATGGTAAACTGCTCATATTCATAAGGGATGAGGGAATTTAATGGCTGATGGTGTTATGCCTTCATGTTTCTAGCTTCACTGGCCCTTTCAGTATAGGCAACATGTTTCTCGGTGTGTTTGAATTGGTCATTATGGCCAACATTAATTTTACATTAATTTATTCCTCATGTTTGACTGCATGAGCATATTAGACTAAGTTTGCGTAATTATGATAGTATTTTGATAGTGCAGCATCAAACAAGCATGTTCAGAATAATGGAATGCATCATTACTCATTTGAAGCACTGGAGTAGTAGTGACAAAGAAACAAAATATTTTTAACATTACCAGCATGTGGAGAGATTTTGCAGACTATCAATAGAAAGGCTGCTGACCAGTTTGCACATGAGGTTACTGTACTGCTTGTGACTTGGGTATGGAAATTCCATTGCTGGAGACAAAAATGGGAAAGATGGAGTGCCCAAAAGACAGCTCTCCCATTTTTTTGGGTGTATGACCTAGCCACTTCAGCGCCTCTATTAAAACGCTGGTGTGCAATAAGCTACAGGGCTTGAAATACGCATCAGTCATGGTAGCACACTTCACTTGAGTTTGTGTGATGGGGCATGGATGCTGAAGTATCAGGGTGCATTTTACAGGAGAGGTGACTTTGGAAATGGTTAGAGGGAAGAAAAAAATTACTATAAACATTTGGCTACACATGATTTATTTTCAAGCCTCCTGCAGAAGAATGCTATTAGATACTGCAGTCGTTAGTAACGGTAGATGGCACTGAGACTTAAAAATAGTGCCGCAATGAATGAAAGTGGCAGAAGTGCAAACCGTTAGTCTGGTACCTTTGGTAAGAGAAGCTGATAGAGAAAGTAAACATGGGTGTAAAGAAGCTGTATCAGTGCACATATAGCCAGTTATTCTGTTAAACTGGATGCAGCAGTGTAACATGTCTGTGTATGTTATGCACAGTACTATTTTGTTTCCCAAGCAAATAATGTAATTTTTTACAGGATTTCTAGCATGCAGAAATTTGTCTTTCAGTAGACAACATAGCGTCTTTTCAACATACCAGGTAGTGTGTCTCCATACTGTGAATGAACTACATGTAGCATCTATGTGAAGTCGCACTGCATTACATTTTCTTGAAAGCAAAAAGAGACAATAAAAAGAGACTGTGCAGTGGTAGCGTTGTCGCCTCACAGCAAGAGGTTCTCTGGTTCGATTCTCGGCTGGGGTGCCTTCTGTGTGAAGTCTGCATGTCCTCCCTGTTTTCGTGTGGGTTTCCTCCAGGTGCTCCGGTTTCCTCCCACGTTACTAAGACATGCATCTGGAGTCTTTCTCCCTGGGCCTCCGCTGAAAATTGGCTTTGTTCCAAGTCAGACTTTCCCGGTTAACAAATGTTAAATAAATAAAATATGCCTGACTAGTCTGCCCTTTAAATGTATATAGTATTCTGTTTTTACCTTTCCATTCTCTACCTGTTCCACAGATTCCAAAATGCCGTTACTGTCTATCACCCATTTTGATCATTTCATTTCACAGATTCACAGATCCACACCTCTCTCTGTGCAGAAGTACTTCTGGAGATGTATGTTGTAGTTGTTCTCTGTGAACTGCTGACTGACTCTTTTCTCCATGGTTCATTCCATTTAGATCTTTGTGACCTAATCATGTGTACCAATCTCGCATTCACCATATATCTCACTGGATTTTCTGGTGAGAAGAACTCCAGTTTTTCTAGTGTGTTGCTTTCCTATGGATACTTTTCAGCAGTCTCATGTCTCTTTCCTTGCATGGCTGCAAGAATAGCACACAGTAATTTGCGGAGTGAGTAGGACCTTGTGTAGCAGAAGTATCCCCCCCTTGCTTCTAGAGTCTTTCCCCTTGAGGATAAACTCTAGATGTCTGATGGCTGCTGCCACTGCCTTTGCAGTCTACTTATGGTGGTGGTCTGGTCCAAGTGTGATCAACTCTTAGATGTAGTTTGCTGAGGTGTAGCATTTAGCTTAAGACGGTTGGTCTTTACTTTACTTCTTCATCCACCAGGAGCAGCAGACCCCCCACCCCCCCCCCCTTTTTTTTTTAACTCTTTAAAATACTTCAATTGTTTCTGGCACTCTTCCTTATGCCAGCACTTTCCTTTTGCCTGTCTGCAACCATCCATCCATTCTGAACTCCTTTTTCCCATTTTTGCACATAGGGTTGGGGTGTCACTTCAGCAGTGATGGTCATCTTGAACCAAGGTTCACACCACCGGGTGGCTAGCCCTGCACTGGTAGTTCATCCATACCACTCACTCATACCTACAGCCAATTTAGTGTGTCCATTCCACCTACTGCATGTCTTTGGAATGTGGGAGAAAACCAGAGCACCTGAAGGAAACCCACATGACTGGAGGGAGACATGCAGACTCTGCACAGAAGGTACCCTAGCCGAGAATCAAACAGGAGAAACTGTTGCTGTGAGGCGACAGTGCTAACGGCTGCAACACAGCGGCCACACAACCTTTTGCCTGTCTACCACCCTTTGTGTGAAAAAGTATTTTCTCACATTTGGATTAATCTTCATCCTTTTGCTCTGCTAGTCAAGCCCCTCCTTCTGATATGTCCATCCTTCCCAGTCTGATTCACATTTTCCTTTAGTGAATTTTATACTTGTGTCATATTCTCATCTGCCTTTTTTTCTAAGGAAATGATGCCAGACTCTGTTACTTTTCAAAACCCACCATTCTCCTTATCATTCTGGTTGGCCATATTCTGTGCTCAAATTTGATCTCCCTTTGCCTGAAAGTCTTAAAGAACTTCACAAAGTACTCCATGTGTGGCTATATTACAGCCTGATGAGTATCATCACGTTATCTGAATTCTGCGTACTAGTTATGCACCTTTGGATTTAGTATGCTTTTTGCAGCTGCTATCTCAATCTGGTCCTTTTGGTTTATTCTTTCAGTAATGATTGTTCCAAGTCTTTCTCCTACTCTTGATCTTTTTATATTCTGATACCCCTGACTGCTCATTCTATCCATGGTGGTGGTGGTTGTTTATTAGCAACACCACATGCTTTGAAAGATTGGAATGAAGCTTTTGTGTTTTAGGCTATACCTCCAGCTACTTTAGGTCATCTTCAGATGCCTATTCAATCTTGCAAATATCCAGTCTTCAAATTCTAAAATACTTGTACTACTGAATGTTGCTGTGATAGACTGAGCAGGACATACCAGGCTTTCTGTGCCCAACAGTGGCCCTCAGTTGATCTTGCAGGACACCAGACAAACTGTAAAAAGTATTTCAGTAAGTCCTTTGTCTGCCATGGCACCTTCTGCAGATGGGTCTTATGTGGTGCACCAGTTATGGGGAAGCACACAAGACATCCTTACTAAGTAACCAAAGCACCATGACTGCCTTATCTCAAGTTTGGAATAGTCACAATCCTTCTAGATTACCAGGTTTCTCACTGTGTTTCAGCGAGTGAACCTGGCAGAGGAACTTCATTTCAGATGCTCATAACAATGTTATTTTGTCTTTTCAACACTACCTAAAGCTTATGACCATAGGTAAGGATGGTTATATGGGCTGAGTAGTAAGCTAAGAACATCATCCTATATATCTTGTCTGGTTACCAACACAGTCCAGTACACTGCAATACTGCACTGCGTCTTTTTGATGTTCAGTCTTCCAGTTACCTTTGCCTTCACTAACAAAACAAGGTGACAAGGTACCTAAACTCATTGACTTTCTTATAGCTGTAGAGAAGTCCATTGCTTTCATGTGATAACCACAACTTCTGTGATTGCCAGCCACTTCTCTCGCGCGCACACACACACACACACACACACACACACACACACACACACACACACACACACACACACACAAATCTGCATGCAACTACCTGGGTATGTGCATGAGATCATAGTCACAGTCTACAAACCCCAAATTGAATATTTATTAGACCTTGGCTGTAGTTTGATATCCTGGCCTTAAAAAAATGATAGGAAGGGAGACAAAATACACTCTCTTTGCAGAGTTGTACACCTAATTTAATGTACTTGAGTAATTTCCAGGATGTTGAGACCACATTTGATCTGCAAATACAGGGATCAAATGCCATGTAGCCACAGCCCTGGAATCCTGTAATATTGCAGTAACTCTCAAAAAATTCTGGGGTATGAAATTGTATGTGCTCTCTAGTTCCACAACATGCAAGTAGTAATTGCAAGCTCACAACCATTCCCTCAGTCATCCCTTTATTATTACACAGCTGGGAAGTTGCCAGCATCTCTTAAAGTATTCCAGCAGTCTCATCTGTAATTGCATATGAACATGATACTGTAATAAAACTGGGCAAGCTTCTGCCCACTTCAACAGGTACACATGTTCTTCAAGATGGAAAGCCTGTACAATATTGCCCAAGTTTTGTGCCTTGCTGAACAAAAGGTACATTCTCTCTAACCTCCCTGTAACTCCATCACATCTTTCAGTCCAAATATCTGCATATATTTCTCAAAGTATCTCCCTTCCCTCTGTAGTGTATTTTGCCTTCGTCCCCCCGTCCCCCAAGACATCCTTCCTATTCATTACCAGATTCCAGTCTCCTCCTGTAATGTTTCCTTTTGAAAAATTGTAATTTTCAGTCAACCTGCCAAGAAATAAAACAAATGATTTCAGGAGAAAATTCCTATTCCCTGCCAGTTTCCTTTAAGCAGTACATATTTTGCCTTACCTGTCCAGTTTTTCTTCCTCTGTTTTAACCTGTCTCCTTCCTAATCAAAATTACCACGCTTTTCTTTTCTGCCTCCATTCCATTATGACAGCCATGATTGCTACATTTTTATTAATTTCTCATGTTCCTTTTATAAAGATGTGTTTCTTTTAACATTGCTATATTTACCTTGTGTTTCCCAGGTTTAATCTCTTTCTTCTTTCAGCCCAGGTTTAATCTCTTTCTTCTTTCAGCTCATTTATGTTCCAAGACAATACTCTTAAATCCATACATTTATTCAAGATTATTTAAATCTTTCCATCCTTTTTGCTGCCTGTAGAATGTCTTGTTTTCACCTTGCTTCCTTTCTTTTTCTCTCCTTTCTCTGTCTCTCTATTTTTCTCATTTTTATTTCTATCCAACTTATGTTATTAGTGTCGTGTAGCATTTGTCTACTGCCATCCCTGTAGGCTTCTGCATTGGTATCCATCTTCATTTTAGTCTCCTCACTCACATAGTACTCCATTAACAACTATATACATATATTTGGCCACTGAGCTTTACCTCACTTATTGCAGTGTATCAGCTTGCTATCTTAAGTATTTTTGCTACTCACTATCCTGCACAAAGCTTCCTACTTAAGGGATTCCTGCATCAGCCTGTGCATTCTTGAATATTTGCACCATTTATTTTGATTCCCACCTCAAACTTAACAATATCCTTTTCCTTTATGTATTGTTTTTACTGTTGTCTCATGTGACATATTTTTATATAATTTTAACTTAACCTACCCTGTGCCCTACAACTGCTTCATCGTTCCCAATCATGTTTCCTTTAATCTCATCTTTTTCTGTCCCTTTCATTGTTTATTAGCCATCTTTGTTTTTCATTTATCCTTCTCAAGTGTAATCAAATCTATGATTTACCTCCTTGTCAATCGGTTATTATCTTCCCTTTGGTTCTGCCTCTTCCTTCACTACTTGTTTGCTCTCCTTCCTCTCTCCCTTTTGTCAAATGATCTTTCCCTACTCGAACTTTGTCTTACTCCCCTATGGCCATGTCCTTGTTCCACTTACTGAGCCAGACTGGAAACCTGCTTTTTATCCCTGAAGCCTCCTATTGTCACATTTTAGTGGATATAGCTACAACATATTAAAGTCAATCCTACCCATTTTTGAAGTCTTTCTTGCAGGACACACTTGTACGAGTTTAATTTCCAGTCTTTCTCTTCTTTCTTCCCTTGCACTAACTGTTCACAGAGTCCTTTATCTTGGAAACCCCTTTTTCTGCCAGTCTCCACTGACAGTTTACTTGGCTCCGCATCACACAAAGTACAGAATTTGCCCCACATCCGGTGAAGACAGCTGGGTCATGGCAGTACTTAAATTAGTAGTATTTCTCACCACTATCCATGAAGATGCAGGTAGGTTAATACACTTGAGAATATTGCAAACAGAATAAGGAGAAATAATTGCAGAAAGGAAAACAAAATATTTCAATAAATTTGACCATTTAAGCCTGTAGTTTGAGATCTCTATTTGCTATTTGTACAAATCATTATTGTGTTAACTGCCAGTTCTACTACTCCTTTCTCTTTGCAGTAGTACATTCATTAATTTTTCTGACATAAAGGATCATTTGATGATAATCTTGAAGGAACAAGTCCATTTGCTCAGAGTCCATCTCTTTCCCTCTTTCTTACACTCAGTCCTTGTAGTCATTAATTGCTGCTCCTATGTATTACTTGTGCAAATTATCCTTTACTTCCTTAACATTCCTCTGCTTCATCTTGTATCATGTTCTCTGAGAGAACTCCTTTATCTCTTTTGAGTTGCCCTGTAACAACTTCTGGAACATCGGGAAAGATTTTATTGGGAATCTCACACCATTAATGCACTTCATTTTCCATAGACTGTGTCTCTGTGTTCATGGTCTCCTGCTTGTCATTATTGCTGCTTAGCTGTACTCCTAGTTTGGTGAGCTCTTTCACAGTCGTTTTTGAGTTGAGGTAAGTCTATGGGCTCCTTGTTGAAATGTCAGCACTCAAAATGCAGAGTGCTGAAAAGCTGAAAAAAAAAAAAGATTGAAAACCCACAGAACAGAAAATCTCGAAAATCGCTCTTCTCCTTTAAACTTTTCTGCAGGGGGTCCCTCCTGCACCCCCATGTTGGGGGGGGGGCAAGCCCCTCATACCTCCCAAACTTCTGAGATCACGATACCTTGGAGAAAAGGGTATATTCTGAAAAATGGTATCTTTGACTTTATATGCAAGTCTGATCTTTTGGCCATTTAGTTTTCACGTTTTGAGACCCGTCGTTTCAAATGGTTACCAAGTCAATGCCCCAGTAGGTCAAATACTATAAACTGAGCAAGGTAGAGTAATTTGAACATCAGATGTGATTACCTTCATTTTTTAAAGCAAGGGATGGATGCATTCCGTCTCACTACTGTTTGGACGGAATAGTCATTATATGCAAACACTCATGATTCCTTTATTTTCAGTATTTGTCGGTTTTCCCATTAACTGGATAAGCTAATTTATTTTAACTGGATAACTTGTTAACTTCACCACAAGGTTACTATTTGCTTTACCAATCTCTTCTCCGGTATGCTGACCCTGTACACTCTTTCCAGTTGTATTTCTGACAGCAGAGTACTAGTCCATTGGTGAATACAATCTGTTAGATTTGATTTTTTACAGTCTGCTACTTCTACCCTTTCTGGCACAGCTATGAATGCTAAATTCTCTCTCCCTGGTCTGTCCTCCATCTTGTGGTTGATAGCCTAGTACCAACCTATGAACCTATGCAATCAGCCCTAGGGCCTATATAAGCCTAGCCATAACAATTCCCTGGCTATTTCTTCCCACATTATTTACTTTCCTGGACCCCTGTCTAGCAGGGCGACTGACGTGATCCCTGGGGTGAATTTCCTTTCTCCCATCCAATCGTCAAGGTTCCTCTTGAAGAGGTCTTTTTCAGCCAGCATTGCCTTCATGTCCTCCTCTGTTGCCTGGATCAATGAGAAATCTCATGTATGGCTAGACGTTTTGGTTTCCATTTCCGTCACCTTTTTATTGGTGGTTGTAATATAATGAGCTAGTGTCAGGATTTCTTTTTCCTTTTTTTGCTCCGTTGCTGAAGAATTATTTTCCACTGTTTCTACCATGCTTTCAATTGTTTCCTGATGTTTTTTTTTTCCTTTGGCTCCTCTCCAGCCAGCCAATTCACTGATTAGCTTTTTTGTTTGTTAATTTCCCTTGGCTCACTTTCCTGGTAGACATGGGATAGTTTGATGCCACTACTAAGCTGCTGTTTATCTGATTATATGCTGGGTTTTGCTTTATAATGGTTCCCTAGTGCGGAGCTGTTAATATTACCACTAACTACATTGCCTCCATACTGGAAGTCCTAGCTAAGGTACTTCTGTTCTTTTTTTTTCTAAGTTCCTTTCTTGATTTCATGCTGTAATCATCTTTATCATTTTCCCATCTTGTTAACAATTAAATGCAACTGTTTCTGTCAGACTCTGACTGAATAGCATGTTCTTTCAGTGCAGTCCTCTTTCTAGACAAAGGAAATAACTCTTGTGTAGGTTTCCTGACTGATGGTGTGAATCTGTGCCCAACCCTTTTAGACACGCCCATGTTAAGCTATGCTCTGTCTCCAGATTTATGGTCTTGCACTGGCTGATGGTCTTTTCGTTCCTTGATTGCTTTTTAGCCTCTCTAAAGCTTGTTAACTGTAAAAGTAAATCTAAAAGCTGGATGTTTTAATCTGAATCTCTGCTCTTTGTTTATATAATCTGGTAACAGGTAGAAAGTCCCCTCCTTTTTCTTGTCACCAAACAGTCCTCTCTTCAGCAAATATCATTACTTCTCTGATCTTCAGATACTTCATGAGTTACCATCAGCTCTTCAGAACTTTAATACTGTAGGTCTTGAATTTTTCCATATAGGGAATCCTTGATTACCAGAATAGAAGATTCTTCATTTTGATCTTTGCTGCATTAGCCTACACTATATGGATTATATCCTGAATCTGATATAACAGCCTGCTGTTTCATTGTGGGGCAGGTAAGTTCCCTTCGTCGGGGGGGGGGGGCACTTCTACATTAGTTTTTAATTGTTTACATTTGGGGGGGTGAAAAACTATGGGCAGGATTCACGAAGGCTTGCACGGAGTCTAAGAGTAGTGTAAGACTCCATGCCGCCCTCGCGATCCAGGAACAGCCTGAAATTCCGTGTAAGAGACTAGCTAAAACGTCTCTTACACGGACTGGGTGTGGATATGCTAATCATCTCACTTGCAGCCGAAAGGTATGCAAATGAGGTAGATTAGTGATCCACGAAGCTGAAACCAGCCCGTGTAAGAGTCGTGTTAGCTGTAGAAATGTACTCCGTTGACAACTGAGTACGTTTCTGAAAATAACACAATGGAGCCATGTCAGCTCCAAATAAAGGGTGCATATGTGTCAGGCAGCATGCCAATGGCCAAATATGTGGCCATTGGCAAAGTACCCCGATGCAAATATGAGAAAAAAGTTGTTTAAACGCAGCGCAACCCCGTGCAAACGGGCTGCGCTATATAAAACATAAAAATGAAGGTTATAAACCCACAAATGTGGGTTTTATGCAATACATGGATTTACAATGCAGGGACCAGCAGACCAAAAACAACATGGCCACCGTTTAGTGGTTGCTAAGTGGGGAAGCTGAGTCTAGGACATGTAACTAAGCATTAGTAGGCAGTCTTATGTAAATGAATGTTAGGATACTGAATCTCATTGTCACATAGCAAATGAGCACATTCCGAGTAGTGTAAGAGTTACATAAGGGGGAGGAACAGAGTAGGAGATAGGTGACATCACAGGGGGGGATGGCAGAAGGAAATGCAGTTCATTGGAGGACAGTGTTACATGACAGATGTCAGACACATATCATGGAAAGAGGAGTGCCACAAGATAAGCATAAGAAAGTCAAGAAATGGAAGGTGTACACTGTAGCCAACACCAAAGTTTCTTGCAGGGCATGCATGCGCACGTGTGCGCGCCAGGAGGTGCGAGTAGGGCAGTGTGCGCGCGTGTAAGACGGACTGAGCATGTGGGAGCCTGTTGGCAGACTTGTAAGACTGTTTGCGCTGGTGTGCGCACGTTTTAACCCGAATAAGTAGATTCTAAACTGTGTAAGCATGTGTGCGTGCGTGTAAGCCACTGTGAGCGTGTTTCCGCTGGTATGCGCGTTGCTCCCCCCTGAGGAAACAGAAAGGAAAAAGGAAGCAACAGAAATAGTAGGAAGCTAGTAGGGAACACTGCTGGAGCTAACAGGTGAAAACAATTAGAAGCAGGCAATTACACAGGCAGAATACTAGCCCAGCCCAGCACTTAAAACTCTGCAAACAGCAGTGCAGAATGTTTCTCTCAAGAGACACTGCAAGACAGGAGTAAGCTATTAGAAGTGAAAACTGAAAAAGCTTCACTCAGAGCAGAAATGCTAGGGGCTGCCATAGCTGTCATAAGGAGACATAGGCGACTTGCTGAGGGTGGTGACAATGCAAATGCTGCCAGACAACCCACAGTGAGGAGACGGAGAAGAGTGTACAGGCCGAGGGTCTCCTACCAGGGGTTACATGAGCTGGAGATAGTGGAGCGCTATAGAGTGGACAGAGACCTCCTGCAGCAAATTGTTGAGCTGTGCAGGCCACGCCTCACACACAGAACCAACAAAGGGGAACCCATCCCAGTGGAAACCAAGGTATGTGTTGGCCTAAGAATACTAGCAACAGGTACCTTCCAGAGACCAACTGGTGATATGATGGGGATATCACAGGCATCAGCCTCCAGGGTACTGCACCAGTTCCTGGATGCCATGTCAGCACATGTCAGTGATCATGTACATTTCCCCAATGCCCGTGAGGTATTGGCCAGCAATATGCGTCTCTTCCAGCAAATAGCAGAATACCCTGAGGTAGTGGGTGCAATAGACTGCACGCACATACGCATCAAAGCACCAGCCGGTGAGCGGGGTCGGGCCTAATTAACCACAAAGGCTTCCCCTCCATCAACTGCCAGTTCGTGTGTGATGCCCAGGGCATAATAATGAATGTGTGTGCTGGCTGCACTGGAAGCTACCATGATTCCCATATCTGGCATCTGACGCAGCTGTACCAGACATTTGCCAGTGGGGACATCCCACATGGTCACTTAGTACAGTTGTGTACTGATTGCAGTTCTCACTGTGATTTCAGGACAGTGCTTTAAAAAGGTATGTGAGATAGGCATAGCCCTTTCAGAGTTTAAGGGCGGGGACCATGCTGGTATGCTGTGGACACTGTTCTGTGAGTGTAAAGGTTAGTATCTCTCTCATATTTCTGGCTGTGTTGTAGATTAACATTTCTCCATTCTTTTCTCCAGTTTCCTGTACTAAGTGTGTATGTACACTGACACCTAAGACTACTACTACTGTTAATGTGGGTGTGTGTGCTTTCCTGTGGGACATGTGGTGTAACTGGTATATAGCAGTGGCTCTTGCACTTTGTTGCTATGGCTTCAATATTTGCCCTTTACATTCACTACTTGTATGCCTGCTAGGTGTCTTGACTGTAGTGTGTTGCTGTGGCTTTCCTATCTTCCATGTACATTCACACCTTGGAATGCTTGCTATATCTGATAGGGTGTTACTGCATGCAGTGTGGTCTGGCCATGGTGTGGGCCTTGACATGTATTAGGGTATTTGAGTATGCTGCTGAGCAGGCCCCAGAGACTCTCGGGTGCATCTTTTATCTGCCTCATGGAATGGTACATATCAGTGGGGTACACCCATTAAATTGTCTGGTATTCTGCAGGTGTGACTGTGGGTTAGCATGAGCATATG
The DNA here is from genome assembly GCF_019279795.1 of Protopterus annectens. NCBI lineage: Eukaryota > Metazoa > Chordata > Ceratodontiformes > Protopteridae > Protopterus > Protopterus annectens. The sequence continues at coordinate 855,647,378 of NC_056739.1, forward strand.
TATTACTACACTATTTCTGCCGTGCAAGTGGTGCATACTTTCAGTACTTCATAGTTACCATTGCATGTGTTGTAACACCTTTCTGCCTACTGTTTGTACATTTCACAGGGAGTCTATGGGGCATCCCTGTAACTCAGTCACTGTTGCTATGTCTAGGCTCTTAACTATTCAAATATGTCATACCTCTCAAGTGTACAGATATTTGCAGGATGTCCACATTTTTGCCTCATATTTTGGTCCATATCCCATAAAACAGCTTTTTCTGGCAAATCACTCAGGGCTCAAGTCAGACTATAGTGACAAACATTTCAGTTTCAGACTTCGTACCCTTCCAAAAATCCAAAATAATGCAAAACCTGTTACTCTCTCAACTGTCTAAGTTTGTCAGAGCAATATTTGAAATGTGTCCCTGTTTTTGGGCCTTTGCTCCACATTTTTTATTACTTAGTCCAGATGTCTTGCTGTAAGAGGTTGTGGGGTATGGGCAGTGATTATCCTGCTGTGAGTATGTGTGTGGCTTGCAAGGTGCTACAGTGGCATTATTACCTACTAGCTACCAACTAGCATGGCTGTTTCTGTTCACACACTACTATTATAGAAATCCACTACATTTGACAGTAAATATACATGACATGCTTTGTGTACTACACATCATATATTCCCTTTACATTCATTCCTACTATTGCATGATATATTTATTGTAGCACAATGTTCTTATATAGCAGTCATGGCTTAGTGGTAAGTCATGCAGACTACTGTTTCCAAGGTCCTGGGTTCAGGACTGACAGTGGGATTTTATTTTGCTTTTGAGCAGACTACAGGCCTTGTCATTCAGAGTGACTAAGGCACTTTTAAGCAGTTGTAAGCGGGTTAGCGCTGGTTTGCGCGGAGCTCACGCATGCGCACTGGCGTTCAGCTCCACGCATACCCGCTTACAACTGCTTAAAAGTGCTTACTCTTGCGCACACCCACGCTAATTTCTTTGAAAGAAATGAAAATGGGGAGACAGGAAAGTGGTGAAAAAGGGGTCACAAAGAGGGTAGGACAGTAGGGAAACAAGCTCGGGTTTTGGAGGAGGGATGTAGGTAAGGCCCATAGCTGCCCATTTCTTCATCAGCAACAGCTGTGCATATGTTTGTAATTTGGTGTGACATTTGTAACCTTCCACCCCTGAGGGAGGTGCAAGGACAACAATAATACTTGTTGTACAGCCAATTGTAATTGACAGTTTACATGTCCAGCAGACATGTGTGCAAAATGGGCAGCTATGTATGGGGCGTAATTTTTTTGTGGGTACAGAGTGGCCTTTTTTTTTTTTTTTTTTTCAGGTGAGAGTGGTATGTCAGGAACAGGAAGTCTGTAAAGCTGGGGAGGTAGGTTGGGTAGGTTAACAGACAAGACAAACAAGACGCATACAGGGGCGGTGTATGACACGTGGGGGGGGGGGTTACACAATTGACTGGGATGGATGTTTGGATATTTCGAGCCCATGAGCCCACAGATGGCAACAGTGGAACTGAGATCCCCACCCATGGGCAGTTGCCACTGTGCCTTCACTGCCCAGGACGGGGCTGTGCTGGGGTCTGTGTAGGCCGGGCAGCAGGCACGCCCGTGAGTTGTGCCACCCATGCCTCAAGCTGGCGTAGGGGCCCAAGCACAGCGTGCCGGATCTCCCTACGCACCACAGTCCAGACACTACAGAGGGCCACCGGAGGAGGGTCCGGCCTGGGCACTACTGCCAGGTGCACTCGCCAGCTGAGGAGGGAGAGGTGGGTCCGCTGGAACCCGCCTTCCCTGTCGTCCTATGTTTTGCATTATGTTATGACAGTTTGGGTTAGTAACGTACAATACCATTCACAATTAGTTGTAACAGCATGCATTAGTATTCCCATTAACCAAACACCCATATATTCCAGCCATTGAACAGCAAGCATAACACATGCATAATTTGAACAGCAATACACAATCCAACAACATGCAGGGTTGATTGATGGCAACAGGCCATCAGGTTTGGATGTATGAACAGGGCAGATGCATCAACGTACATGCAAATATGTATGAACCAACAGGACAAATGCCCAGGGGTGTTAATTGTGATTGCACATACCAATTTCACGTGGAATGGATTATATGTGGTTATATGGTAGGGTGAAGAAAATTTAATTAACTTCAAATACCAATACATATGCTGTACATTTCTACTAGCTGCAGATATATACACACTACAGTTCTTACTACAGTTTCCTATGTGATAACTACTTCAGGTTGGTGATAGGAATGTTACTGCTACATCAATATACATTTCATTTTTATTCATACACATTCATATCTGGCTCTGTTCAGCTACATCATCCTGCTACATTTGCTTTATATAGCTATAGACAACTGTGGATGTTTGGTATTTCAGACAACCATACTATCTGCATATTGCAGACTGAGAGAAACATCCAGATTTTGGGACACACATTCCAGCTGCAGTACTGTTTTCAACACATGTTACTGTTTGGTTCTGCCTGTCACATCCATTTCATTCTCTACTGACTGCAGTATACTTTATTCAGGAGTTATTACTACTGTATTGGTGGATTCATACCTCTTTCTCACACTCTCTCACTTGTTTTATTTTTACAATTCAGGATGGTACTTAATTCTAGGCTTTATTGACATGTTTTACCTGTAGTTATAGCAATCCTTTCCAACAGTCTCACTTATGTCATGTTTCTGTATTTCAACAGGGATATATTTCACACATGTGTTTTACTCAGCTTCTGCAGCTGTACTTTTCAGCCTGCTGCAGGTTATGTACTATTATATTACAGGTGGGACATCTTTATTTCAGACTTGTTTCATTTTTATGTTTGGATTACAGGCTGCATCACACTTTTGTAATCAAGCAATACTTGCAAACCCTCTTACACTGTTACTTGCACATTTTATTAATTAGTGACTACACTGCACTCTTTTGCTAACTGTCATACTTATATATTTATTTACAGTTACAGGGAGAGAATTACTGACCTGCCTGGTGGCGCAACCACACCAGCCTATCGGCATAGGCTCGATGGTTTGCAGAACGGACACCTGCAGCTGTAATATAAATAAAGTAATATTGGAATACACATCTCCATAATATCAGCTAGGTTAATTTCTTACATAAATAATTACATGTAACTTACTCAGTAGTGGGGCGTTGGGCATTTGCCGGGCCTCCTGGATCCAACGGTTCAGTTGGTCCTGCTTCCGTCTCTTCAGGTCCGCATGGTGGTGACGGACCTGCTCACCAGTCCTTGGTATCCCTGTGGCACTGGCGAGATCATGAGCCAACCGGTCCCACGCCTCAGCCCTATATGCTCCCCACAGGACCTGGCCCTGCATGAGTTGGGCCTCATGATTATGGACAAGGAGCCAAACCATATATTTGGACTCCTTAACGCCCCACCTCTGTGCTCGGAAGCAACTACCCTCACCTACACCTGACATCCTGGCTGCAAGTCAGTTCTACAATCGGTTATGCTGTGTATTCCTGCCTATGGGGCTTATATATGCCGTTTTTCCCGCACTTATCTGTGATTGGCCATTTTGGAATTGTATCAGCTTCACAAAACCTGCTTTGTCATGCTCCTCTTTCTATTCATTCCTATATATATGCTATTACTGCATTTCTAACTACAACTGTCATGGCTTAGTGGTTCTGTACTTTGACTATGGTGCATGGTATCCTGGGTTCGAACCTGGCCATTGCTTTTTATATTTTATGACTGTCTACACAGGCTAGGAGGTGTGTCTGTGTAAAGGCAGTTTTGATACAGCTTGCTCAACATTGACCGCCGGTTAGCTTGTTGGCGCGGTGTGCAGCTCCGCGCAAACGGGTCACGCTGGCTTACGCGCCGTTTGGCTGTCAGCAAGCATATTACGCTCAGCTCAGCTACGCGCACACAGTTTCAGCGTGTTAAAACGCTGCTCAACCCCGGCCACTCATTTTACACCTGTTAAATCACTGCTCACCTACGGGCACTCATTTTACACCTGTTAAAACACTGCTCACCTACGGGCACACATTTTACACCTGTTAAAACACTGCTCACCTACAGGCAAATATCCTCAACTTTTTAGACTGTAGCTCAGCTATGGGCACATCTCAGATTTTTTTTTTATTTTTTTATCGCACATTTCTTCAAAATACATGGCCCATTTCATTACATTTTACATAAAATATAATTTTATATATGTACATATATGTACATATATGTCAGGGACTTGTTTTGTGCTTATTTCACTAAAAATAAAAATTGATGTTGTGGGGGCTCGAACCATGACTGCCTCCTCTTCAGCCGACGTCTCTACCGCTACGCTATTGCTTCTTGGCTTACTTTGCATATTTAGTTCTTGTATGCTTTTCCACTGACTGCTAACTGTGGCTAAGCGACGGGCACGCCCGCGCAAACAAGCGCACTCACGGGCAAACATCTTTACAACTTAAAAAAAATATATAACATGTTCATTTATACCTTTTATGTTCATAGTCTGTGGGGGCATGTGTTGTGTTGTGTTTATTCACATTTACACGGACTCTGTCGTGGGGGTTTACTTTCGGGACTTTTACTCTTCTGGGGGCGTGTCCATTTGCAGGGCTCGCCATATGGACACGCCCCCAACTGTCTTCCACGGACCGTGTTAGCCTTAGGTGTGATTTAGCATGCCCTCATGCATATGCATGACATGCTGACGTCACACCGTTTAACTGCAGCCTCCGTGTAAGCCTTGTAACTCTTACACGGAGGCTTTGTGAATCCTGCCCTATTATTTGAAAGTTCCATAAAATATATTATGTTATGTTGTCCTATCTCGCCTTCATTCTTACAGTGATGGGTTCGGAGCCGATTCTCGGCTCTGACTCTGCCAAATACACGGCTGAAAGACTCAAATTTGGCTCATGGCAAGTAGGTATCCCTTAATGCAGTGGTGTAACTCCCCAGATCTTGTTTGCCGCTTTACGAGGTTAGATGCGCTCTTCTTGGCCGTGGCTAAGTTGTGAAAAATTTTCAACTTATTACCTTATTAGAACCTTTAATCTTTTTCTATATTGCAGTAAATGTTTTTTTCTTGCATTGTAGTTACATAGTTAAGCTTTCGAACTAGTAATATCTAAATTGTTATAGCTATTATTCCATTTGGTGCTGCCTTGGCCGTCGTTTCGTAGGCCTTACTGTATCCCTTGTAGTGGTGGTTGTTGTGTCTTGTCGTATAGCTTAATAGTAGCTCATTTAAGTTATAGAGCTCTTCGCCAATTTTAATTAGAGGGCTTATAGTTGATGTGTTGTTTTTTCTGGGAAATAGGGCTGTTTTAATTAAGAGGCCCTATTTTTGTCCCTTATCCGTCTCCTCATTTTTCCTGTAGTTAGCTATAGATTAGTAGTTTTAGTAAGTAGATTTTCTTGTTATATTGTGGTATTTATCATTATCATGTCCAAAGACCCAAAGGAGAGGGAACATAAGCCTTTGGACTTCAAAAAATGCCAGAAGTGTTCACAAAAAATGTCTGTCACTGACTGTCATGTCATATGTATGTATTGCCTTTGAGCTATTTATTTACAAGAGCACTGTACATTCTGTCATTCCTTCAGTGTCAGGGTTTTACAAGAAAGGAGAAACAAATTGATCCTTAAGGGGCTCTTAAAGCCAACTTTAGAGGAAGTTATCCACAGTTCTTCCTCTTCTTCTCCTTCTTCTAAAAAGGACAAACCTCAAAAGAGACAGTCACCTGCTGCATCGGCTCAGTTGGAGCCACCAGTCAAGTTACCAAAAATTTTTAGGGGTACTACCTCCTCGGTTCCACAGTCCTCAGAGCTGTCTGAGGTTATATTGATTGACAAGCCTGGTTATTCAGCTCCAAGGTCTTCAGAGCTGCAAGAAACCTCTTCTCGGAGCCGGTCCATGGATATTTCACTGGTTTCCCAGACACTGAAATCTCCCATTTTGCACAGGTCTTGTTCTCCATCCCTATCCTCCATGAGCTTATCTGACGATGACGTGGAGCAGGTGGTGCGCTGAGACTTGAAGTTGCCGGCGCTAACCAAATTATTTTTGGCTCCGACCCATTTGGTCCCGGAGCCTACTATACCAATCGTACACACTGTTGTTTCTCCTCCGAGCCAAGCTGGACCTTTGGAGCCGGAGTGCTTGGTACCACTTGCTGTGGATCCATTGATTCCGAGACACCCTTCGATGTTCGCAGAGCTGACTTCTGCTCCGACACTCTCAGTACAGTCTGGAGAGTCTGGGAGCTGGGGTTCCCCGGTCGGCCCTGAGGGGGATTCTTAGCCCCGATCATCTTTGTTGCTGAGCCTACCCCTTGGAGCGCCAGCCCGTGTTAGTTCGGCTCCTACATCGTCTTCAGGTCCGATCTGGCTGGTTCCAGTGGCTTCCTCTGTCTCCTCTGAGCCGAGAGAGTCTTCGGAGCCGGTGGGATCTGCCTTTGAGCTGATGAGGAGTGTGCTGTCTGCCCGTACAGCTCCACATAAGGATACCAGCACTCATCCCCCTAAGGCACCGGTTACTGTCTCGGCACCACCCATTCCACAGGACAGCAAAGATCCAGAGTCTCAGGATCCCCCATTGGGCGAACCCCTCTCCTCCGAGGCCTCCCCAGAATATCCTTCTGTGGAGCTGCCTTAGAAGAGAACTTGCAAGAGGAAGCATGTAGGCTCTCCAGATGAGTCCGTCACTTCAGACACTGACCATGAGGATTCGGAAGGGTCCCCACAGTTGTCCTCTGATGATATCTCATTTGCAGATATTCTAGATATCCTGAAGCAGAGAGGTGGTTGGCAGGCCACCATCCCTTCTGATGAGGAGTAAGTGTACCTGAAGGCTTTTGGATCTCAACCTTCAGCCTCGTGGGTGCCTCTGCTTTTTCGATGAGCTAATGGACCAGATCAGTCAAAAGGCATGGGAGTCACCTGACACAATGGAACCAGTCCCTCGGAGGCCAAACAAATTTTTATCAGCTCCTTCAAGAAAAGATTTCCTCACTAAGGGGGTACCTGTAGATGCTATGGTGGTGGCAGCAGCCACCAAGAAGGAACTTTCAGAGACACCCTCATCTGTTCATCCTCCAAATAAAGACTCTCGAACGATGGACAGATACGGGAAGCATGTCTTTTCGTCAGCTACCTTTACTCTTCAATCGCTGAACTACCTCACTCATTTCACAAGGCTACAGAGAGATCTGCTGAAAGAACTAGGAGATACTCTACAAGGTACATTGGCTGCAGGGGTAAATGAGAAGGTCTCCTCTCAGCTATCCACCTTAAATTTCATAGTCAACTCCTCCATGAGGCTGATATCCTATGGAGCGAGCAGGGCAGCGGATTCCGAAGTTTCCCTTAAGAGACACTCCTGGATGCACTTGTGCAATTTTGCGGAGCCCTTTAAGTCTACTTTTACTAATGCCCCTTTTGATGGTTCCTCACTCTTTGGACCCAAAGTAAAAGACACTCTCACCCTATGCGAGCAGGAAGGAAAAACTCTCTCTGCCGTTGGAGTATATTTCTCCGTATCTTCAAGACCTTATCCTAAAGGTCAGGAGACTGGGAAAATGTGGTTCAAAAGATCCCAGAGAGTTTTCCAGGACACACTGGTGATTCCTTCCCCAAGGGCATAGGGGGGAGGTAATGGTTGACACTGCCCCTAGAGGCAGAGGGGGCCCGCAGAACCAGGGTGACCCTTATCAGTGCTCCTGAAAGGAGGCCCAACTGCTCTACTCTGGAGGCAGTTGGGGGCGGCGTTTATCTATCTATGTACCCAAAAGCCTGGCAAACTATCACAAGAGACAAGAGTACTAAGAATAATATCCAGAGAATATTCCATTCCTTTTTCCGATCCTGTTCCACAGACCAGAACAATCCCAGCTGTTCCACCCAATCTAAGGGAGCAAGCAACTATAGAGATTCAAAAGTTGCTGCACAAAAGTCATCCAAGAAGTCCCCGCAGACCAAATAGGATTCAGAACTTACTCAAGATTCTTTTTGGTGCCAAAAAGAACGGGACTGGAAACCCATATTAGACCTAAGCAAATTAAACGAATCTGTCATGATGTCAAAGTTCTGAATGGTGACACTGCTGTCTGTACTTCCCTTTTTAGGGAAAGAAGATTGAATGTGCTCGATAGACCTTCAAGATGCTTACTACCACATAAAATGGACAGGGCACCGAGAAGGTACTTACAATTCTGGCTGGGAGCCAGTCATTATCAGTTCCAAACTCTTCCCTTTGGTCTCACTACAGCCCCCAGTGTATTCACCAAATGCATGGCAGTAGTCACGGCTCACCTGAGGCTTCTAGGATTCTGAGCGTTTCCCTATCTAGATGTCTGGCTCCTATCTGCCACCACCAGGCATCTACTCCAACAAGCCAGGGATCTGATTTTGGATGTTTGCACTCAGTTGGGTATTACAGTCAACTTTCAAAAATCTGCCTTGTTGCCCTGTCAACAAATAACATTTTTAGGTGGAGATCTAGGCACCGCTTCTATGGTAGCACGTCTTCCAACAGACAGAATTTCAGCACTCAGATAGCAGATACTTTATCTTCTTCCCAAAGCTAAGGTGACACCAAAGGTAGTTCTAAGATTATTAGGGGCAATGGCTTCCACAATAACACTGGTTCCTTTTGCCAGAATGCACATGAGGATCCTTCAATGGCTGTTGTTCTCCCAATGGTCACTTCAAGAGCTTCCTATGTCTCACCCGATCAGGATAACGGAATCATGCAAAAATGACTTAAGGTGGTTAATGCACTCCAGCCATGTGACTGTGGGGAGACCCTTTGTTCCACAACAACCTGTAGATACGGTGACCATGGACACTTCCCAGATAGGATGAGGGGAGGCATTATCTGGGGAGAACAGTTCAAGGTATATGGCAAGAACAGGAGGTTCACTTGCATATAAATGTCCTAGAGATGAGAGCAGTGCTTCTTGCATTGTAAGCACTTCATGACTCTCTCTCTCTGGGGACAATTGCGATACAGTCAGACAATATGTCTGTGGTTTGGTACATAAGCAAGCGGGGGGAACCAGATCTTACCCTCTTTGTCGTGAGGCCGTAAGAGTTTGGCAATGGGCAGTTTATTCCCAGCGCTTTCTAATAGCAACACACATTCCGGGGAAGTCCAGCGTGATAGCAGACAAGCTGAGCAGGGCAATTTTAATGCGTCACGATTGGTTTCTCAATCAGAACGTAGCAGAAAGGATTTTCCGAACATGGGGTCTGCCTTGCTGCGATCTTTTTGCCACTCTTATGAATGCCAAGTGCAGTAACTACTTCATTCTGATCCCCCCTCTGGGGGAGACCCCCCGAGAGGTGCACTTGCTCACAATTGGCCCCAGAACTTCTGTATGCCTTTTCTCTGTTTCCTCTCATGCCCAGAGTCTTTCAGAAAGCACAGTCCTTGGGAAGCAGGATGATTCTCATTGCTCCTTACTGGCCTTATCAAGTTTGGTTCCCTTTCTTTTGGCCTCATCTTCTGTAGAAGCCTTGGACTCTGGACCCAGTTCCAGACCTGCTGACACATATGTCAGGTGCGCTTCATCCTTCTCTCCACACCCTCAAATTGACAGCTTGGCTGCTCCACTTCCCAATCTTGTCAGGCTTCAGAATTTCACACCAACAGTTAAACATATCTTGATGTCCTCTCAAAGCTTCCACCAGAAAACTGTATTTTAGCAAATGGAAAAGGTTTCCCTCTGGGCTCAAAACAGGAACATTGACCCCTTTTCTGCGCCCATTCACTCTATTTTGGAATTTTTGGCGGAACTCTTCCAACATGGTTCAGCTGCAGTAACCATCAGAGTACAACTCGCTACAATCTCAAATTTCCACATTGGTGATCCTACCTCGAACTTAATGTCACACAGGTTGTGTAGAGCTTTTTTGAAAGGTGCCTCCTTATTAAGACCTCCTTTTAAGGAACCCCTTTCTCCTTGGGATTTAAATTTTGTTCTGTCTCACCTGACGTTACCACCTTTTGAACCCTCCTCATCTTCAGACCTTAAGTTCCTTTTATGGAAGATAATTTTTCTGGTGGCTATAACATCTGCTAGAAGAGTATCATAGTTGCAAGCCCTATCTATCAAACCGCCATATTTGATACTTCATAAGGATAGGGTATCCTTGCGAACTAACCCATCCTTTTTACCTAAAGTCTCTTCTTCAACTAACATAAATCAATCTATTGAGCTTCCAGTGTTTTTTTCTAATCACAGCAACAAGGCAGAATACAAATTACATCAAATGGACGTGCATAGACAACTCAGATTCTATTTGCATAGGACAAAAGATTTTAGAAAATCTGACCAGTTGTTCGTATGGATCTCAAACTGGATTACATTCATCTATACCTCAAATAACAGGGATTTACCATTTAAGGTTAAGGTTCATTCCACAAGAGCACTGGCTACATCTTCTGCCTTTCAAGCCAGAATTGCTATGGATAATATTTGTGTAGCAGCTACCTGGGCCACTCCTCATACATTTATCACACATTACAAGGTGGATTTGGCCTCCAGGGACAGGGCCTCCTTTGGTTCCACAGTGCTTAAAGGTGTACTTTCGTGAGCCACCCTGGGAAAATGTGCTAGGGACGCTGTCCCATCATTGTAAGAAAGAAGGCGAGATAGGACAACATAACATAAAGAAGTTATGTACTCACCATAACATTCCATGTTTGTTGTCCATCTCGCCATTCATTCTTACGAACCCTCCCTCCTTTACCCTTCCAAAGACTCCTGGTGGATGTTTTACTACCTTCAGGAGTTCCTTGACTCAGTTTGTTTCTCCTTCCATTATATATATATATATATATATATATATATATATATATATATATATATATGTGTATATATATATATATATATATATATATGTGTGTGTGTGTGTATGGTTATTTACAATTCATTTAGTAGTAGCAGCAAACAAGATCTGGGGAGTTATACCACTGCATTATGGGATACCTACTTGCCACGAGTCAAGTTTGAGTCTGTCAGCTGTGTATTTGGCCGAGTCGGAGCTGAGAATCTGCTCTGAACCCATCATTGTAAGAATGAATGGCGAGATGGACAATAAACATGGAACGTTATGGTGAGTACATAACTCCTTTTTATACTATCATATTACTTTGAAGTACTTTTTAAATGCAATGTTTTACTTCTGTGGTTAAAAGTTGTTAAAAACTAATTTTTCTGTTGAGGAACTGTTTATTTTATTTTTTTGAGGGCTGGTGTTTAATGTACTTTTTACTGTTTTTTCCGTGGGTAAGTGACATTTTTTGCTACTTTTCTGTTTTACTGACTATTGTTGCTAAGCTTCCTCAGGAAACCAGCATTATTTTTGGTTTTACCATGGAACATATTGCTGACCCCCAAGTTGGACTCTCTTCCATCAAATAAATGAAAAAGTTAACTAAACAGTCTTCTTTGATAACAAAGGCTGCCATTTTGGCTCGGCTACATGTGGGTGACTCTGCTGTAGACAAAGCTTGTTCCTCAGACCACTCATTTTTTTCCTCAGATCCCTCTGGTGCTGTCCATATAGCCATTGGGGGTTAACCACATCCTGTGCAGCTGTGGTGGTCCCCTCAGTAGGCAAAGTAGAGCCACTTTTGTCAGTCATGGGAGAAAGGGCAGGAAATGTGCACTTAGCCAGAATGTTGTGCCCATCCCCTTGGGAAGTTGTTCACAATACACACGTTTACCCTGATTATCCTGTCTGAGAGAGAGGAAAATAAATATAAGCTTATCCTGTGTCAGTTTCTCTGGACAGAAGTAATTTTTTGAGCTTGGCTCAGGGTTTTGTGCAGACTGATCCCGCTTGTAAGGTGTTTTTTTTTGGAAAAAGGAAAAGGGATTCCTCTTTTCCTGAAGAGTTTTATGCTGTATAATCTGTAAGACGATGTGAAGGAAATAAATGCATTTTTTTTTTCTGCTCTGCGTTCTGATTTGTATTCAGAGAAGTGTATAATCGAATCTAACTGTGATGGATTCACTTTCTCTGAGATTCTCTGAAACTACTTCCAGAATGAGCACATGTTTTCAGTGGGATAACACCAAGGTTTTTCAGTCTGTTAGAAAATGCTATAAATTGCTAGAACTGGAATTTACAGAGCCCTCTTCCATTGTCCCAGTGCTGTCGGCATTGGATGATGTGTTTTGTCACAGTCTGTAGTTTCCTTGACAGCTAACCTGCTACCCTTAAGAAAGCAGCTAGACGGTACAAAGTTCCTTAGTCTTTCAAATTTTATATACTAATCCCACACCAGACCCAGCAGCTATAGCTTTAGTTAGTCCAAGTTCTGCCAAGCATTTTGTTAATTCTAATCCTCCTCTTGACAAGGATGGCAAAGATATTGTTAATTCTGGGGGGAAAAGTTTATGCTTCTACAACTTTGATTTTTAGAATTCTGAATAATCAGATTCATATGTTAATACTGACAATTTTGAAAGCATGAAGAATTTTCTGTCTGCAGTTTCCTCTTGTGAAAAAAAAAATCTGCTTTGTGTAGTCTAGTTCCTTGTTTTTCTCAGGTCACTCACTACTTGTATACTAGAACTGTATATATGACTGTCTAGACACTGCTTCCAGGACGATTGCCACTGCTACTGTTTTGAGGTGGCTTGCCTGGCTGTGTTCTAGGAACCTTGTAGATAATGTCAAAAATGGCATTTTTTTATTCTCTTTCGAATAGATATGTAGTTTTTGAACCTTCTGCTGCAAAGGTTATCAAAAAGTGTGATGATAGAGGTAATCTGATTGAAGGAGTCTCTCGGCTTGTTCAGCCCTCCTCTTGCAAATTTTCCAAGGGATTTTCTGTTTGTCCAGTTTTGGCAAGAAAAAAACAGTCTCATCAGAATGCTGGGAAGCAGATGTTTAAAAAAATAATGGCAGGGAGATTTCAACAGTGAAACCTGGATTCACCCCGAACAAAGGATCATAGTATAATGGGAGATTAGTTGGGTAACTGCCCTAGAGCCTTTTTAAGCCTAGCCATTCATGCCCCAGCTTTTCCAGTCATCAATCTCCCTGGGTTCATAGGTTCATAGGTTCATACTAGGCTATCTGCCCGAGGGCATTTACAAGCCTAGCCCATAGTTTTGTGGCTTACGCCACCCCTTTAGTATGGGGAACTATTCCCATTATTTTGCTGTGCCTCTGTTGAGCAGTGACACTGAGGTAATCTCTCCAGACTGTACTGCGATCTCCCATCCATTGGTCAAGATTTCTCTTGAACAAGGCCAGCGAGGTGCTCTGCCTCACATATACCGGGATTTTATTCCACAGCATAGGGAGTCTTTGGGTGATGAATCTATCCCTCCAGCACGTCCTATTAATAGCCATGTCGAGGTTTAAGTCTCCCGCCCTTGTGGCTCTGACGGATCTAGATTTTTTGAGGTGAAGCATATTCATTAAAATGGCTTTAGTATATGCCTATGCTTTAGGGGATCTCCAAACTGCCCCTAAGGGTCACAGATGTCAATCCAGGGGTGAATTTGTGATTTCTCATCCATTGGTCCAAATTGTGTTTGAATACACTTAGGGAAGAGCTCTGTTTCACATGAATGAGGAATATGTTTCTGAGTAGGAATAATGTCTGAGACACATACCTATCCCTCCAACATGTTTTGTTTATGTCACACATGAAGTTTAGATCCTTAGTTTGGGTAATTCCATTGCTGTTTGTTTTTCATATGTATAGCAGATCCATGGATCGGAGAATGCCTTGTAGCTTAAGCATAAATTGCCTCTCTGTAGTTTGTAGGAGGCTTAGTATAGGGACAGGGCTGTGAGGTGGTCCGCGTAAGACATATCGTGTACACCCTGCATTCTTTTAGTATGGAACCTCTGGGGCCACTCCAGCTGTTGCAAATGCTTGGACATGTACTTGCTTTGTACTCTATTGCTTGTCTGATAAGGACCAAGTATAGTGGACTACAATCTCCTTGGATGTTGATGCTTGGCCCTTACATACAAGTTTCACTATGCAGATGGATTTTCTCACTACCCTTTACAGATGGTGATCAAAGTTCAGGTTACTATCAACCCGAGTTCCCAAGTCCCTTTCCACTAGGACTACTCTTACGGGTGTATTATTAAGGTTGTGATTTGCAGGGGTGGTTGACTTCCCAGAGAGTGTAATTATGCATTTTTTGCACAGAGTTTTTTAGACCATGGTTCTGACACCAGTTATTTGTGTGTGTGTCAGGCACTCGTGGAGAGTATCTGCATCATTTAAGGATTCAGTGATTGCACCTAACTTGGAGTCATCAGCAGATTTAATCAGCCAAAGAGACTCTACATTTGCATGGACTTCAGAGAAGTATATTCCAAACAGGAGAGGTCCCAGTACCAACCCCTGTGGGACACCCCTGCTAACAGGCATCTTCGTGGAGGTGGATTCCCCTACACAAACTTTGTGTCCTATCCAAGAACATTTGGCTATCCATCGAGTGACAACAGGGATTTATGCCTAAATTTGTGAGTTTATAATACCTGAGTGAGGTATTGTGTCAAATGCCTTTGCCAGGTCAATGTAGGCAGTATTTACCATTTTTCCCTTGTCCATGGCTCTAGTGATGATCTTGAAGTCCATCAAGTTTAGTAGGCATGGTCTGCCCTTGATGAAACCGAACTGGGATGGGTCCAATGTTTGAAGATTTACTGCTCCTTTATCAGGTCAACTATAAATTCTTTCCATGGCCTTGCATATAAGACTAATCAAACTTATGAGTGTGTAGTTTCCTGGGTTGCTGTTGATGGTTTATCTTTGTGTTAGAGGGATGTCTGTTGCAGTTCTCCATTCCGTAGGGATGCAACATGCCTGGACACTGTGGTAGAACAGAGAGTTATGTGAACCTGACAAGGCATGTTTCAAGCTAGTTAGGAGGCATCCTGGGATATTATCAGAACCCACTGATTTTTAACTCTGGAGAATGCATTGAAGACCTGTTTTTTTTTTAGTGATAGTTGGGAAGGAAACGGTAGAGGGTTTTTACTGGGGGGAGGACTGGGGGCGATGGGGGGGGGGGTAAAATTGGAGCTAACTTTATCAGCCAGCAAGTTTGCTGTATCCACCGGTTCGATATAGGAAGTTCAATTTACTATTAGTGACTTAGCTTGAGTAGCAGTAAACTTCTTTTCCCTTGAAACTCATATTGGGTAAATACTAGGCAATCAGTTTGAAGACTATTAGCCAAGCCTGTTATCCTGAAGTCATAATCAAACCCTGTATCTTGTGTGTATGAGGTGAAGATCTTAACCATTTTGCCAAACCCACCTCCATAATCTGCAAACTATCACAAGTCTAGCTAATAACAAGAGATCAGAGTCAGATAGTGTACCTTATATCTGTGAGGTAAAGACCTTAACCATTATACCAACCTCACTTCCAAAGGACAGTCAAATTAGGTGAGAATTAAAATTTAGGAGACCTTGCCTCTCCTTAACGCTCCTTTACCCCTTTTAAAAAGTTTGAGTCTTCCATTTCCCTCTAGCAACAGATTGCTTCAGACAAATGGGTTCTAAGTTGATCCAACTTGAATACAGATAGCAATGGGAGGAAATTTCTGCTTTCCAGGAGGTTCCTCCTTATCTGCCAGACCAAACCCTTCTCTTTCCTTTTGTCGTGCATCGCATGCTGTCTCCGGGTTAATTGAAGCAGTTCTTCCTTCCCAGTTTGGAAAAGGATTTGATTCAAGAATATTTACAGAGCCAAAGAAAGAAGACCAATTCTGGACCTTTTTTTCCTGAATCAGTTTGTGATAGTGCCAAGTTCAAAATGCTTTCTTTTCACAGCCTGTTGCCCCATCTTCCTCACTTGAGTTTTGTAGTAATCTTAGATTTAAAAGATGCATTATCACTTCTTTGCTTTACCCCTTTTGGACTATCCATTGCACCAAGACAGTTAAAGTGTGAAGCTCCCGTCACAGCCCATTGCAGGCTACAGAGTATCCACATTTTTCCATATTTGGACAACGTATCTTTTAAAGAGTTTTTTTTTTCAAAGTGTCAGGAATGTCTCACTTAGGTAAGAGATTTCCTACACAGGCTGAGATTCCAAGAGAACATTCAAAAGTCTTTTTTGACACCATTACACAGGATTATGTTTCTGGAGTGCCTGCTAGACACCTCGGTACAAAGAGCTTTTCTTCCACTGGAAATAATAGATCTATATTTACATGTATTCCAGGGGATTTCCACTCTGACTTGTTTTACTGTAAGGGAATATTTCATGGTACCTCTTGCAAGAGTCTACATGAAAATGATACATGGTATCCGAAGTCTCTTTAGTCCCAGCACCAACACCCATTGTTTTTTCAAATTCCATTTCTGGGATTTGTGAAAAGAGAAATCATTTGGTGGAGACATCACATATTCTTGAATCCAGGTTTTCCATTCTCCCTTCTGGCTCCAAAGCAGTCAGTCACAACAGACACCTCAGATTTTGTTTGGGGAGCAACGTCAAGGGAAATAAAAATGTAAGGTCTCTGGGACAAAGACAAAAGCACATACATATTAAAGAGATGCCAGCTCTAAGGTGGTAAACTCTGTGGATCATCTGTAGTTCCCCAGGACCTCTTCAAATAGTTACAGATTATATCACAGTGATGACAACCCAAGGAGAACCAGATCTTGTCCCCTTTGCAGACCAACTCTTTTAGCATTGGATATAGTTTACAGCACAGTGTCATTCTACAGGCATCTTATATTCTGACAGAAAAAAATTGTCTGACATGCAAGCTGGGTAGGACGAAGGTAGACCCTCCCAAATGGAAACTAGGTCATGGAATCTTCCAAAATTCGATCCATTTGTGGATAATTCCTCAGGTAGAGCTTTCTGACTTCTCTCTAAACAGTCAACTGGCGAGCTTCTGTTCCAAGACTTGCAAGAAGGCCTGGATGACAGATGCCTTTTCTGTGGACAGGAATGTTACTGTATACTTTTCTACCCATTCAGCTAATATACAGGCTACTTCTGAAGCTTCAGAAAGAATCCTCAAAGATTATTGTGGTGACTCTGTTCTTGCCCAGGCAACAGTGGTTCTTCCTTCTTTTGGAATTGACCATGGACAACTACCTCAAGCTTCCTCCACAGACTGGATTTACTCACACAAGAATAGAGATGTTTGATGCAGCCTGACCCCAAACAACTGCTACTACAACTGACTACCTGGATGATAGGATTCTAATACCTTCTAAGTACCTGTTTTCTGAGGACATGCATTGGGTACTAATGGAGGCAAGAATGCCTGCTCCTAGAAAATCATGAGCAAATGAAAAAGGTTTGCTGATTAGTGGGTCCCAACAACATAACCAGCACCCATTCTTGGCTAGTGTTCCTCTGGTTTTAAAATATTTAAGAGTTACTATCTTATGGCCTGCCTTACTTCTCTTATCATGGTTCATTTGTCGGCCATTTCAGCATGTCTCTCCATGGAGCCCCCTCTTTCAATGCATTCTGATATGAAAATGTTTTTGAAAGAGGTGCTACATAAGAAGCGTCACAGAAAAAATGTGAACCCCTCCTTGGGAATCTCTATTTTGTGTTAGAAAAGCAGCACTCACTCCTTTCAAACTAGCTCAGCTGGCTGACTTATGGTTCTTAACCTGGAAACATGAGATAAAGTTGATCCACCGTAAGATTTTTCAAGTTAGATGCTCTTCTTGCTGATTGCTCTGACCTCCGCAAGAAGCATATCTGTTTTGAAAACTCTTATGGTGGGTCAACTTTATCTCTTTTTTTTTTTTTTTTCACATATTCATGGTTTCTTTGAGAACTAATCCTTTTATGCTTAAAGTAGTATCAGAGTTCCTTTACTTTGTCAGACTCCCCATCTCCCTGTTTTTTTTTCCAGAATCCAAAATGAGGGAGAAATGATACTTCAGATCTCAGCTGTACATAAGACAGCTCAGGTACTATCTTTCAGAACATCTGATAGGTTGTTCATTTCTTGGGATGGTAAGAAGGGGAGATCTGTGTCAGAGCAGACTATTCCCAGATGGTTGTCTCAAGCTATTACCTTTTGTTATTCCCTCTACAACAGAACTATCATAGGCAGGGTCATATCACACTCTCTACAACAGCCTTAGCTTCAGTTAGTCAAACCCTTTCCAAAAACCCATAGAATTATTATAGAAGCGGCAACTTGGTCTCCTATGCATACTATTATAAAGCACTGTAAACTAGATACCTTTTCCTGGTCTAGGCTAGGCTTTGCTAGGACTATTTTCCTGGGGCTCCTGGATTCTTCCCCTTCCACCTCCCAGTGGTTCGAATCTATGGTAATCCATCTGTGTAGCTTAGACTACTACCGCTGTTATCAGTGTGAGGAACATGGCATGTTTGTGTAAGTGAACGTAACATAACAGTAGATGTTCGAGTGATCACTGTTGTAGTAACCACTCCCTCCATTCCTCCATCCCCTGGGCTTGGTGCTCAAGCCAACTAATAGTTTGGGCACATGGAAGGTGCCCTGAAGCTTTAGAAGCTTGCCGGCTGTTGTATGCAATACAGGATATAATCCATATAACTTAGGCTACTGTAGCAGTGACCATTTGGACATATACTGTTATGGTAAGTCTGCTTACACAACTATACTTTCTGTACATTTTTTCCATTTTTTTAATGCTCTGATATGTCCTTTTAATCTAGCCAGTTCCTTTTGAATAAATAACAGGCATTTGCTTCTCTTCATTTTGTCTGGAGTACCAATACAGCTGGTGTTTTTATATCTACAGCAGTCTTCATGATCAGTAAGATGCTTTCAATAGATTCGTAGGTTCATAGGCAAGTACTAAGCTAGCTGCTGTTCTGAGCCATTTTTAAGCTCAGCTAGTTTCCCTTTTTGAGTTCAAATTAACCTGCCCCATTTGGTTATTGATTGACTTTACCAGTTCCATGGTCAATAATTGTATATTACCCTTAATGAGAATAACTGGGATCATACCATAGATAATTTGAGGGGACCCACGCATGGGATTAAAGCATTTATGAACTGCTTTTGTCCATTAGTACTGTAGGGGCAGTCCTGGGATATATTTTCTGTTTCCCATCCATGGATCTAAGTGGAGTTTGAATATGAATTGAATATGGATAGTGGGTGCCGTCCAGTAACTCATCTTCAGCTCAGCATTTTTTTGTCACCTGATTGGCATCTAAATGCCTGATGAGAAAAAATAGAGCAGATTTAACATTTAGTTATATTTGTTTATTCATCTAGCTTGTTTAGTTTTTTTGTGTTTTGTTAAATATTTTACCAAGGACATATTTTCATCTATTATTGCTGTAAACTAGCACCTAGTGCTGTTGTTTGTGTTCATCACTTTTTATTTCACATTCTTCATGTGGTAATGGCAGTCATATCCACAGCTGACTCATTTTGAAGCCTCAGTACCAATCAGTGAATGCCACCTCTAGCTTGTCTCACTTGCATGGAGTGTTAGGAAAAATGGTAGCAGTTTAGCGTTGTGCTAGAAATCCTGTTCCTGATAGCATACAGTAATCAGTAATATTAATAAAGGGACCAATTGTTAATGTTTGTGTCTGTATGGATTTACATGGTTTTTAAACTAATCTCAACTGATAACATGTCTAACAAGTAATTGTCTAGGCCATGTAATCCATAGCCATCAGTTTGCTGTTTCTTTGATTGTAGTATAGACTGCCAGTCACTAACATTAGCTCTGCAGAAAATACCACTCCGCTCCAACCTGTGGAAAATCAAGTACTTATATTTATTCACCTGTCAAACAAGAGTGAACACTGTTATACTGCTCTCTGCAAAGGTAAATGGCTATCTGTGTATGCAAAGGCTACCCTTTTCCTTAACACGCTTTCTTTTCAACTTGTGCATGAAAGGTACTGTTCCCTATCTCTTAACAAATGAACCATCAAAAGCCCTTCCTACTCCCTATATAACTCTGACTATCTTCACCTGCGTAGACTTCCCCTTGCCCTTGCTACCTGTGAGAGATCCTAATCCAGAGCTGCCCCTTTGTGCAGGAGGTCCCTGACTTGATAATATCAAGTTGACAATTCCAAGATATTGAATACATCCCTTCATTCCCATTTAGACAATGAAAACAAATGCAACTACTTTTATGTATGCAGGGTAACTCCCATTAATATCTTCATCTCAAATCACTTTTCCTATTGAAACTGAGCCTTCTGACTTTTTTGATTATTTATTTAATCAGTCTGTAATGAAGATGGATTAATGAAGCTGTAAATGTTCAGTGTAGTTGCTGCTACAATCACAATTACCTTAACTTGCTCGATTTGATACACTTGCAACTTTGCATTTTGCAATATACAATTGCTTTTTATCTTGGTTATATTTATATTCTGTTGCTGTATGTTATATGGATATTGTACTTCTGTAAACCACTGTAAATCCTTATGTTAGTATTATCTGTTTATTTGAACTTTGCTTATATTTTGGTACTTTCTGTTTGCATTTTTGTGGTCCTGGTCCCACTTACACATTTAGTAAATGGTTCATAAATAAATAATACCCTGAAAGCTAAGTGCTGAATAGTAATATTTGGTTGGACTTTGTACTTGCTGGTTGTTACAAGTGTTGCGTTTTCAGGGGGGAGGGTTCTGTTCCCTTGAGATCTTTCTGAAAATAGCCAGTGCTTGTACAACAGTATACTAGTGCCCTTTGTCTTACCTCATCCTCGCATTTTCTGTCTGATTTTTTCTACTGTTTTACTGTTCTTTCTTCTTTGATCTTGTCCCTGCCTTTCCTATCTCACTAGCTAACCTTCTGCCCTATCCAGCTCTTAAATTTTATTTTGCACTTCCATTAAACTTCTGCAAGCCCCTAACTATTTTCCTCGCGAAGATTTCTGAATAAAATTCTTGTCCCAAATCCTCAGAACCTCATTTGCCTTTTTTCCCCCCTTTTCCTCCAACCTGCAGTACTCTTTTATTGACTTTTGGGGTCCATTTCTATTTTTTTCCTTTAAACATCTTCTTACTTCACTTGCTTAGCTTATCTTTCTGTCTTCTCTCATCCCTTCTCAGCCTTTTGGTTAAGATGAAGTGTAGTGTGTGTAGTATGTGTTACTCTCTCGCTTTACGTACTTAACTTGTTTTGCAGTATACTCCATTAACTTCCCCTTTGTGCTGTTTTAGTTTTCCTGCCTCCTTACTCCATCTTTCTTATATCACCACCTGTATACCTACTTTCTCATGTTAACATAACTTTGTCTGTTGTTTTCTATGATCTGGCATGGCCCCTTGTGCTCAACCATGGTTCCCACATAGCACTTAAAAGGAGCACTGCCCTTGTGTTGGAACTGACGTCTGCTGTAGTGCTGTTGTGTATGCTAAGGATAGTGCTGTTACGCTTGCTAAGGAGTTGTTGAGTCTTTAGTTTTCTTCGTTAAAAAAAAAAAAAAAACAGTATGTAGCTGCCCTGTCCTCCTTCATAATTTCAGGGATAATGGATTGATTTTAAAAAAAAAAAGATAGTTTGCCTTTTTTAATAATAGCAGCAAAACTGTAAGTTTTTTTTTTTTGTCTTATTTTACAACTTTTTTTTTAAGTTACTCAGAGTAAAACTAACCTGTTGAGATTAAGAAATGTGAAAGTTGTAGAACTCTGTATTTAGTGACTCCATACTTGATATTTTTAGGCTGAAAGAAAAATAAATTAGCAGGTCTTTCTTCAGAACCATATATTATCTTATATTCATTTTCGTTATTGTACTAACTTTTTTTTAGTTCTGTATCCCCAGAAGACTGAGTTTATGTACTTACGTCCAAGTTGTTTAAACATGTTGCCACTATGTGACTTTCACCAATTTATTGGTCTTATTTATTTATTTACTGCCTGTCCATGGTTATTGTTTTTTGATTAGTTCAATTTCATCATGTGATGTTCATTAATTTATTCAAATATTTGTGTTAATTAACTGATTTCATGTTCTGATGATGCCCCATTCACAATGGGGAGAAAAGTGCATGAAGTTTTAATTATATTGTGCTCAACATCTGTTTGCTTTATACTCAATTGCTTTATTAAAGCTGTTGGCAATAAACACAAATGTATAGTGTGGCTTTCCTCCTGTGTAGCTGAGCAATGATCCGTTTTGGGCATCCATTCGGTGTTTTTTGTCATTTGTGGATTCCTTTGTTTTTTAATTATTTGACTGATTTTGCATAACCACTCCATAGATATCTCAGATTTGTGCAGAGATTGCGTCTTGATACAGCTCACTGTTAGCTTATTATTTGTGTAATCCATGAGGCACTTTGTACAGTTTTACTTTTCTTTCCAGATGATGGCAAACCAATTCGTAAGCATAGGATCTGTGGGCACTGCCTTTCCCTACCATTTCAGCTTGAATTTAAAACTGTCGAAGACGAGGTAAGAAAAATGTGTATATATAATGTTAATTCATTAATATTTGCCATTGATTGCAGAAAATTGTATATACTGTGTTTGAAAAGGCACAAGCAGAAATGATGATTGAAGTACTTGCTGAGTCAATTCTCCCTTAAACATGTAACCTGGTGGTGACTGTCTGGTTAAATAAATTGTTTAGAGATGCAGAGTATTTTGGTGAAGGCTTGCTGTCTTCTAACCACCCACACTTTGAACAGTTTTTAAAGCTAACAGTTCTTTTTTTTCCCAGAATTGGTGGGAACTTTGCAGGTGCCCATTCAGAAAAAAACTGTGTGCAGAGTTTCCTAATTTCTTAAAGTGGATGAAAGAAAAATCGTGATTCTTACTTTGTTCTTGATACTTAAGAATTTTCTCATAGTGCAGCATCTGAGCTGTAATTCGATTTTACTGTGCACTTGGTTCTTGGTCCACTTCTCAGCCCCCTCCTCCACCCACCCCCATCCATCTGCCTGCAGACAATCTGCTTTCCTTTCAGACATTTGGCCTGTTTGGGGAATAAGGTGTATGCTTCTGTCACACTTATTTTTAGAATTATTAATTGTCATGCTTACATTTTAGTTTTTGCTGGTGTCATTTGAGAATACAAGGAACATTATAGCCACTTTTTTGCCTCTACTGAGGAAAAATCCTCTGTGAATGCAATTATTGCTTCTGTGTCTCTTAAACCCAACCACTCTTTTGAAGTCTGCTTATGATTCAGCTGATGCCTGTACAAGAGCAGCTGCTACTAGAACTGTTATGAAAAGGTTTGCATGACTATATTCTTACAATTTACCTGAGGATGTAAAAGCTGAAATTTTGAAGTCTCTTTTGGACAGAGAAGTTGTTTTGGACCATCTGCTGCTGAAGTCCCGACAAAGTGTGGTTAGAGAGGGAAACTGATACAAGGGGTGACTCAGTTTATCAGTCTTCCTTTTCCAAGTTTTTAAAGGTTTCACACCACCCTTAATGCCGCTTTATAAAAAAGCAAAATAGGTAGACTCAGCAGACTTCTAGCAAGCAGATTTTCAAAAATGATGGCAAGGGGGCACCAAAAAGAAAGAGTGGGTACTCCCAGAAACAAGGACAGTCTAATAAATATAAATGACTATTTGCAGATGGCAACCTCCCACCTTCCACTCCTGGCAAGACTTTAAATCTTTCACAAAGTCTGGTTCTCCATTTTTCTCTTTGTCAAAAGATGGTAGATAAGTGGCATCCTGATGGTGATACATTTGGGGTACCGATGGCAGTTGGAGTTGGTCCTTCCTCTTCAGGGGATTCCCCCTCAGCTTCCTTATCAGTCATCCTTTTTCCCTCATGTCATTCAGCATTTGCTGACTTCGGGAGGGGGGGTATATGGAGCCTGTTCCCATTTCTCTGTCAGGTAAAGGTTTTTACTCAAGAATGTTCAAGGAGATCAGTTTTACATCTTTCCTTTCTCAACCAGTTTGTGAAAATCCTAACATTCAAAATGCTATCCATTCCCAACATGTTACCACTTGTTCTCCCTTTCAGGTTTTTGGCAACTATAAATGTGAAGAAGTCTTATCGTCACATTTGTATAACTTCATATTTCAAAGTTTTTAGATGTTTTCTGTGTCTGGATTACACTATTAGTTCTTTGCATTACTGTTTGGGTTATCTTCTGGTAAAAGGGTGTTCATAAAGTGTCTAGCTCCTGTGATAGCCTATTGCAGGCTACAAGACAGGCAGGTTGTCTAAATAAGGTAAAATGTGCTCATCTCTGCAGAGTCTTTTTCAAAATGTCAGGAATCTCTCACTTGGGTAAGATATCTCTTTCACAGGTAGTAAAGCTAGTAATGTTCTGTTTTTTTTTTTCCATATTCATTTTAAGTACCTTGTTAAACTTGTATCTTTTTACACACTGATATCTTGTATGATGTGTTCAATAAACTGGTCTTTCTGTGGATTCCTAATCAGTGGCCAGGTGAATATAAGAGTATAAAGCTAAGTCTTAGACTCTCATTAGTTAAGCTCTTAATTCTGAAATGTTGAATGCTAGATTCCACTGGCTGGTCACATATGGTTTATGTCTAAATTAAGGAAGCTAAAAATATCTTGCTTTTCAGAAAAGAGCTGCGCTTTCTGCCTAGATGGGCCATGCTAAGATTGTTGTACAGATAGCAGCCTAGTAGTCTCCCTTTCTGTGCTGATTCCTGACTTTTAAAGTTCTCTTGAACAGCTGTTAACAGTCAGAGTGCATTTCGTTTTATATTGAGAAGTCTTCCATGGTTGATGGTAAAATCTGTGAATGGACAGTTATGTTAAAAGGAAGTAAGGTGGTGTTTATCAATGCTTACCTCAGAAACACTGCATTGGGCGAGGACTGATTTCATCAACATGTTAGACTGTGTGCCTGTTTGTGTACAACATTTAATGATAGCATAATTTTCTGCAATGTGAGAGCGTTACTAAATAAACTTGCTGTACCTTTAACCACCTATAGTGTGGTGGTCCTCTTGCTCACACTCCTTTTATTTGCACACTAAAGTAAGGACAAGTTAAACATATTTAACAGTTTTAGATGTTTTGGTGGCAGGAGGATGGTCTTTAACTTTTGTTCTCTTTTTCTCTGTGTCCTTTATATTATACAAATACTTCCTGTATTTCCCTCCTACCATACATCAGCCCATCATCCCCTTATTTGTTTTTTTCTGCACCTTCCTTTCTTTCTTTGACCAGCTGCTTCTTCACTTCAGTTACGTTATTTCTGTAATAGTTCTTCAGTTCTACTCTCTACCTTTTCTTTATCACCTTTTTCTACATTCTTAACACTGTAATTTTCTCTTGCCATCTTTCTAAACATTCATATCACTGTGTATTCCATGTCTGTCCTTGTTTTCTAATACCATTACAACAACAACAACATTTGACTTCCCCTTAATATAGTCTTGAGTAAGCACATATGTTTAAGGCATGACCTGTTAATGAGCTACTTCATGTTGTACAGGGTTTGATTCCTTCAGCCTTCACTTCCCTACTGTGTGACCTTGAGCAGATCACTTTTTCTCTGATTTGTGGTATATCATCTTTTATAAAAACTTTTATTCTTAACTTCCTCTGGCTGTGCTACTACTTTTGGAATGGTATTGAATCAAACCCGGGACCTCCATCCTCTCCTTCTACGTTCCCTCACACTGCATCTCACACAATCTCTTAGAAGCACAGTGGTTTGAACTTGGGCATTTGAAACATTAATGAATGGAACAACAGATTGTACTCTGCCCTTGCCTGGTTTCTTCAAAATGGTCTGAAGATAGGGTAACTGTGAAACCTGAGTAAAAGCGAATTCCTAGTCACTATATTTCTTCTTACTTAACTTTGCTTGTATCTGTAAAGCATACTGTCAGTCATATTATTCTAAATAACTTGTAGGACTAAACCCACAGACATCTGGACTGCCCAGCACTCCAAACCTTCCCAGGCTGCTATACCTCTCCATGCTGTACCATAATACACATTGCTAGTGTTTAAATCTTCATTGTCATGCTTCACTGAATGTAGACCTTCGTAACATCCACAGCCTATTTACATTTATATGGGTTTATTTCCTTCCCATTGTGCCTAATAAGTGATTTTTTTTTGCTTTTTTCCATCTGGTTAAGGTGATCTTCGTATTTTCTCTCCTGAATTTCTTCTCTCCTCTGACCTCTCTCTCTTTAGCTTGAGCCCATATCCTTCAAAAGGTTAACAAATCAGGAAAAAAAGAGAAATTCTACAACTTTTTTCTTACTCTTGTCCTTTTCACTTTGGTTGACCTCACTGTTTATGCTGTCTGTAAGTAGTTTGCTAGATTTGTTCCCATCTTGTTAGGAACACATTTTTTCTGCATGTATTTTTGTGCAAGTGTTTCTTCCTCACTTTTGTTTTTGTTTTTTGCTGTTTGTTTGTTAGGGCTTGCCTCACTTTAATTTTACGCTTTAGCCATTATGGAATGAAATTACTTGTGCCTTTGCAAAGACAATATCCTGTTATTAGACATACACATTTGGTGCCTTTTTGCATTGGAGAAGTCTATTGTGAGGACTTCTGTGAAATTTGCTGATACTTTACTCTGGCCACTCATCAGTGTCATTTAAAGAATTTATGGTTCCATTTGTACCAGCAAGTTGTGGCTAGCTAGTGTTCCATTTTTAGCAATGACCATCCTGTCATCAACCCTGAGTTTTGGTTTTCTGTCTGACCGGAGTCTGCTTGATCCTCACTGGCTGTCCAAGATTGAGATGTGATGTTAATCTTCAGCTACAAAGTTTGAGGTTGGATTACTTCATACTATGAGGCATTAATCTGCATGGAAAGATGGGTTGTGGATGTGGATTCTTCAGTCTACAAGTTCATGATGGATAAGTCATTTGCTTGACCTGATTCCTATTTTCTTTATGCTGTGTCCCCATGTTGAATCATTGTTTGAAAAGCTGATAAAGGTTTATTTCTGAGTCTTCAGTTTTAAAGGTCCACAACACCCAAGCAGATTCCCACTCAATCTGTTGGTGTGGATTTTTGAAAGCTGGTAGAGTCAGTTGTGTTGGCTGTGAATAAGTTGAATGGAGGATTTGGCTCTTTCTGGTTCCCAGGAAACTACTGTTCCACTGTTAACAGACCCATTTCTTTACAAATTTGTTAATCCTTCCTTTTCAGCATTGGTTTTGCAGCCCTGATTCCCCTGAATGCAAATCTACCAGGACTGCTGTTTATGCTGATGGTTCCCCAATGCCACTCACTGCTTAGTTGTCTTGCCGTTCTGAGCCAGGAGTGTAGCAGTTGATGGCTTTCCTGATAACAGTTTTAGCAGATTGCAAAGTTCTTCCCTGAAGAAAGAAAGGTTTTCCAAAAAGTAACACTGCATTTGACTAAATTAGACATATGAATTAATTGCTTCTTGTTCCTAAGTGGGATTATCAAACCAATACTACATATCCGGGGGGGGGGGGGTGACAGCAATTAAAAGCAAAAAATGTATGCTGATTCCAGTTTGTATGACGATGGTGATTCCCTTGCCTTTGAGAGTTATGGGGAGTGTAAATGAAGACTTTTTACGAATACCACCCCTGAATGAGATCCATGAAATTAGATAGCAGGAGGATTGCTCACCTCTGCAACTAAATGGTTCTGAAATCGACCAATCAATAGAAGAACTAGAATGGACATGCACAGAGGTGATACGGTGGCAACCCAAAAATGTGGTAAATTTGACTGAAGTAAACAATTAGGACTCTATTATTCTGGTTCAGAAAGATGTTAAATTGTTTTAATTGTACAAACATGGACAAATTATTGATTTTATTTTTGAAGGGTTTTTCATACGTGCCCACAAAATGAATAGAGATGGCAGCCTGATCAAGTTAAAGTTGTTCATATACAAGTTAAATTTCAATTTACTGAATGATGATGTCAGTTGTATTATGCTGCTGATATGAAATAGCCTTTTTAGTTCTCTTATTCATCCAGTATTGATGGCTTTTGAATGCCAATCTGAATCGGATGTTAGAAATATTTGGAGTTGTTAACAATAACAGATATTTGAACAGCCAGGTTAGTGAGGAAAGACGTTTATGGTCCTTAGAAAAAACAAATATATCCACATTATGAAACCTGGTAAGGGGGGGTGGTATTAATGAGGACCACTGATTACACATCTAAGATAAATGTTGATGGATTACACTACATACAGGCTGGTTTCTAGAAATGAGCTAAACAGCATACCGTAAGATAGACTGTCTATTACTTGACCTATTGTAACATGGATTATTAAGAGAACAACAATACAGTGATATGGCTGTTAAGAAATTACTTGCTTGTACCAGTATTATTTTATATTTAGCAGGTGTACAAGGATGTAGTCTCACCTCCCTTTTGTCTTAGAATTTCATTAACGGGTTTAAAGACAGAACCACATGCATTTTTAAGTGCTGGATTAGTGAAAGAATACATAACATCTTTTCAGGAGGTGTTGCAGGACTTGTGGCATGTTTTTGGTGATGGACATCTGCCAGATATAATTGTGAGTTCATTTTGGTGTCTGCAGATGTTTGACAAATTTACTATGTGACGATTGGGGAAAGATGGGCGAAGGCTGCCAGCCTAGTCAAATAGAGTTTAATATATAATTCTGTCAACTGTATAAATAAATGTAAAATACAGTCTTGTGTTTTTAAATGTAGGAAAACACTGTGAAATGTGGAACTGCAAAATATGTGACAACATTGCATTCTACTGGCCCAGTGAAGCATGTTGTATCCTTTCATGGTAGAATTTGGCCCGAGGGCAGCTGGATGAAGATTTCATGCCCATTGTTTTAAGGCCAAAGTTTATGACTAGAATTTAGATGTGGAAGGTGATTTTATTGCTTTAGTTTCTGTTAGCATATACATGTGAAATGTCTTGTATTGTTGTAAGTTTCTGAGGAGGTGTTAGATTGCTAAATAATGCAGTTTGTGGCCTGAGAAGTCAGACCAGGTGTTAAGATGATGCAATATGAATACTGGGAACACCTAAGTGTCAAAAATGATGTAATTTTGGGAGGGCCTTAGAGACATGTTTGTTAGTAATGTTTAAATACTATTTCTCACAAGAGACCTGAGGGCATTGTAATCTGAACATCTAACTTATCAACACTTTGCTTATGCTCACATATAAGTTTGTAGCACTGTGATATCTTGTAGGAATAGTTAAAGCTAGTAAAGATTAATTAGGTATTTTTCTTTGAAACCAGACCTGTCCTACTGTATTATTTTAAGTTTCTGTGTGATCTGTGAACTCTTGGATATCTCTGTGGTGTAGAATATTTGTCTTGTGTTTTAATTACTTATTATTAAATATTTTTAAAACCTTCTACCTGTGGCTGGTTTGTGTAGTAAAGAAGTATGCTTTAGAGTACATTATATATTTATAGAGTTTACTGTAAGCATTTCCAATAAGCTTTAGATTGTATAGTCACATTACCATTGGATATTAATATTGCACAGTAATAATTGGACACCCTTTTAAGGGCATTTTAGTAGCTGATATTATTAACTAGGTGGTGGCAGTAATTACTACCGATAGTCTGGTAAAGGGGCACAGCTGGAGAATCTGTGTCAGCATTTCCCAGGAGTGTCTGTAAAGTGTATAAATACTTATCTCAAAGTTTGTGTGTGTTGTTTGTGGAGTGCCAGTGGGGAGTCTTATTGGGGACCTGGTGAGCAAGGGAGCAGCCAGCCCTAGACTGACTGTGATCTCTGTGTGCACTTAAGGGAAATTGTACTTTACTCTGTGTATTAGTCATCCTTTCCTCTTCTAGGAGACGACCTCCCTGGTGTTAGTGGTGAGGAGTGAGGCTCCTTGATTGCTGGGCCAGGTCACAGTCGTCACATACTGTTATACCTATTAAATAGGGAGTGGATTGATTAAGGTAAGTTGTAATAACTTTTGACAGTTTGAAAGGGCCTGATATTGAACTTAAGAACAACCTTTTTATATTTGATAGGGGAAATTTTCCTTAAAAAGAAGAGTGTAACAAATGAGGCAGCAGCACTAATTAGTATGCTAATTTGATATTATTTTGGTGAGTGTATTTTTATGTAAAAAGGAAGTAAATAAATATGCCTGATGATAAAAAAAAAAAGTCATGTATAATATTTGAATGACTTTTTTCCCCTGGGGGAAAGGACACACTGAGAGCTTTTTGCCATTGATATGTTTGAATACCACCACGTATGTTTTTAAAATCAAAATTTAAATGATTAGCGCATACATTTTTCATTAATTTAGAAAGAAAAGACAAATCGGAAGTTTTTCTGTAAAATTTTAAAAAACCCACATGTTTTAAACTCACTTCCTCATTTTGCTAGCGAGCACCCTGGATGATTGAAACAGAATGTGATAACGAAATAAATGAGTCATTTAAATAGAATAGTCTAAGATGATGATGAACAATTCAACAAATAAATGATAGTGATATTGAACATGTTTAGAGAAAGCAGATTTCTAGAAGTATGATAAAAAAGTGGCAAATGATGCATTTAAAAGAAGACATAAGGATTTCTCCTCAGTTTTTCTGAATCTGTTGGGAAGATGGTAATTTAATGAAAACGTTGATGAAGATGGTAATTTAATGAAGACATTGATGAAGAACAGCATTTCATTTGGTTTTATAGGTATGTGTCTGTGTGTGTGTGTGTGTGTATGTGTGTCTTAGTGTGGATGAGTTTATAAATGAATGAGTTTGTAAACATTTAGAACAGTTAAGAAATGGACTTTTATCTTGTGCCTGGTGTAATGAGTTCTGAGTATTTGAGTGGATGTTCTGTCTTATAATATTCTGAAGTCCTAGTAGCTGAAGTGGATAGAAAATGCCCAATAAAGTTTTTGTAAGTGCTCTTGGAATTCGTTTCTTTTATTGGACAATAGTTGTTGGCAGTTTTTACAGTAATATTTTGAATTTTCTTTTTTTGAGCTGTATCATTTGACTCGTTCTATCTACGTACCTAGGTTGGTCCTACTCGGGTACTTTTGAAGGTATGCATGTCATGTTATCAATCTTCATTCATTCTTGACTGCTGGGTTTGGTTCTGAACCCTCAGAACCAACTTGGCCGTTACATCAAGCTCGCGCCAGCCAAAAACTCTCAAGCTAAGGCTACCCATACTGCCTCTCTTCCCTTTACCTCAGATCTCGTTTGCTACATAGAAAATCAGACGAATCAGCTGTTGCTCTCAGCTAAGTGCTAATTTTTGTTGTTTTATAACTATTTCTACCTTTTTCTGATAGTTTCCATAGATTCTAAGGTTCTCGTTGGTGTGAGTGTCTCTTTCTATTTCTTAACCCGTTTTTTTACCTCAAGGTACTGTACATTACCATCATTGCTATAGCCCCCTCTTCCCCCTCTACCTGCTGATAATTCTTTGATACCATCGCTGGTATCTTTTCTCCTTTCCCTTACTTTCTCTTACCCTCCTTTTTGGGTAATCTTGACTTACCATTGTTGGTTTGTTTGTGTCTTTCGGCTTTTTCCGGTTAGGGATCGCCACAGCGGAACTCCGGTTCGTTAATGATTGGTAGTTGATTTTTACGTGCCGAGTTACCAGCCCTGACGCACAACCTTCAACGAAGATACGCCCATTCAAGTATGTCTCCACGCAGAAGACGCTCTAGCTGTGAATCGAACCGGACAGCGTCTTACTGTGAGGCGACAATGCTACCGCAGCACCATCACTGCGGAGGTATATTTTAAAATAAATGACTTACCATTGTTGGCATATTTAAAAAAAAAACTTTATTCTTTACCGTTCCTATTTGATGAGAGATTGTGTGTGTGTGTAAGTGCCATTTTCTGGCTAGAAAAATGGCAGAGAAACAGAAAGGAACCCCTGGGTTCAAACAATGTAGGGACTGTGGAAGGAAGATACCCAATTCCGATGGGCATCTTTCATGCATTTGTTTAGGTGTCCCTCATCTTGAAATCCAACCTCCATGCGAACTCTGCAAGGGTGTTAGTGCTGGCGAAACAAGTTGATTCTTAAGGGATTACAAAAATGCCATTTTGGTGAAGCTCTCTCTGAGGTGGAGACTTCGAAATCTCCGAAGACAGAATAAAAAAAAAATGGAACCATTCGGTACCGTCTTTCCCCATGGTACACGAATCTAAGATTTCAAAATCTCAGGTTTTGACTCATTCATCGGAACTGAAGCCAAACATTCCAAAGACTGCACCGACTTCTGCTCCGGCACTGAAACTGATTAAATCTCCCACGATGCCATGTACCATTGAATCTACCCAGACACCTACGGCACTGACCTTGTCTTCAGTGCCGACGACCTTTCAGGCACCGATAGTGGCCTCCTCAAATATTTCTGTTCCATCTTACCCTGTCAAGCAGACCATTGTGCCAAAGATCGAGATGCTAAGTACCCCCAGGACTAGATACTGCCCATTAGTAGAACCCTTTTTTAGGTCAGCAGTTAAGTCCCTTTGTATAAAGACCGAACTCACCTTCAGGAATGTCCATCAGTTCCTCCAGGAGTCCATCGGAACTGGATGTAGTTAGATTAGTAGATCAGCTGTTGGCAGCCAGAGGTCTTCCTGCTCCCTCTTGGACCTCCCTCCCTCCCGGAGCCGAGGTTTACTCTCCCAAGACTCCCGAATGTCTTCCTCTTTCAACCTCTCCGCAGGTCTTGGAACCAACTACTTTGATGCTCCCGGTGCCAGCTTCTTCGGTAGCGACAGTGGATCTTACCTTGGTACAAGAACCAACTCTGTGGTCTTTAGCTCCTTGTCACAGCCACGGGACCGAGATTTGGCTGCCGGGTCTGGGATCCCTGGATCGGCTGTGATTTTTTTTCTATGGTGCCATCTATGGTTCCTGGTGTCCTGGCATTTACAAGTCCTCTCTCGGCTCCTACTGTGGGGGGGGGGACTCGTTAGAGCCAGGTGTGACCCCGGTTCCGAGGTTGTCTTTCTCTGTTCCAGGCTGCCATCACTCGTCGGGTGGGCCTGCATTCCAGATTATGGAGAGAGCTCTAGCCTCATCTGGCACACAGCTGGTACCATTCCCGTCTGAGTGCCATATTTATGTACCCTCTGGCTCGCAGCGGACACAATCTGCTACTTCGGGACAGCGGGCACAAGAGCAGCAAGATAACCTACTGCATGGTCCCCTCTCTTTGAAGGCCTCCTCAGATCTTCCCCCTGAGAAGCCACCCCTTAAGAGATCATGCAAGAGGAAGCACTTGGATTCTCCACAAGAATCTGACACTGAGCGTACAGATTACTATGAAGGGAAAGGGTACCCATGGTCATCCCCTGAAGATGTCTCCTTTGGAAGCATCCTGGAAATTCTAAAACAGAGGGGTGATTGGAAGCTGTCAAACCCATCCTCTGAGGAATATGTTTTCTTGCAGGCATTTCGTGCCTGGTCATCTACTTCTTGGGTGACTCTCCCTGCCGATGAACTAATAAAACTCATTGTGCAGCATGCATGGAAGGCTCCTGACACTATAGAGCCAATTCCTCGGAGACCGGACAAAATTCTTTCAGCCCCTGACTATCAGTTCCATTGGTTGAAGGGTCTAGCAGTGGATGCCATGGTGGTGGCGGCAGCCACAAAAAAGAAACTGTCCGAAGATAATTCAACTGTCCATCCTCCAAACTGAGAGTCCTGGATGATGGACAGATTTAGGAAGCATGTCTTTGCTTCAACGACCTTTACTCCTTGAATTTTTTGGTGCATTTCACTCTACTCCAAAGGGATCTGATAACCGAGCTTTCAGATACCTTAGCAAAAGCAGTGTCTGACAAGGTCCAGGACAAGGTAGCCTCCCAGCTTGCCACCCTGGAGTCTATCTCTAATTTGTCCATGTTTCTTATTGCACATACGGCCAAAGGAACGTCTAGGGCAGCAGGTACAGGCATTGCCATTAGGCTCCACGTCTGGATGCACTTTTGCGCCTTCAAGTCTTCCGTTGTTAATGCTTCCATTGATGCTGCTTCATTGTTTGGCCCAAAAGTCAGAGACACATTAGCTAGGTGTGACAAGGATGGGAAGACCCTTTTTGCTGTGGGTGTGCGTTTCTCCACTCCACAATGACCTTACTCCAGGAATCAGAGGAGCAGAAAGATGTGGTTCAAGAAGACCCAAGGGCCTTTTCGTGACACACGTGGTGAATATCCCCCCTTGGGGCAGAGGGGGGAACTCTTCCAGAAGATGACCCTCCCATGGCAGGGGGGGCCCACACAACCAGGTGTCCAGGGATTCCTTTTTTGGACAGCCCTACCGGCGCTTCTGTGTGGTGGCCTGATTTCCCACGACTGCTTCCAGAAGTAAGCAGATTTTCTCTGCACCACGCAGCCTGGCACTCTATAACATTGGATTCATGGGTGCAGACAGTAATTACCAGAGGTTACCACATTCCCTTCAATCTTTTTCCCAAAGTACAAAGGTGAATCCCCGATGTTCCACCCAGTCAGAGGGATATAGCAGCACTAGAAATTCAAAAGCTGCTTCAAAAAAGTCATCCAAACAGTCCCACCAGACCAGATAGGATCTGGATTTTACTCAAGATTCTTTTTAGTGCCAAAAAAAGATAGGGGACTGGAGGCCAATCTTGGACATCAGTGTATTGAACAAATTTGTACAACAGACAAAATTCCAGATGGTCACGGTTCAGTCTTTTCTTCCATTTCTGGAAAAAGACGATTGGATGTGCTCTATACATCTTCAAGATGTGTATTACCACATAAAGATGGACAGATGCTCCAGAAGATATCTAGGAGCCAGTCATTACCAATTTCGAGTGCTGCCCTTTGGTCTTGCCACAGCCCCCAGGGTTTTCACCAAATCCATGGCAGTTGTAGCAGCTCACTTAAGACTGCAGGGATTCCGTGTGTTTCCTTATCTAGATGACTGGCTCCTCACCACCTCCACCAGGCATCTACTGCTTTGCGCCTTAGTCTCTGTTCTACACCTTTCCCGATTCTTAGGCATTTCAGTCAACAAATAAAAATCACAACCATCTCCCACACATGTCCTAGAATTCATGGGAGCAAAACTAAATGCAAAATTCTGCATCCTCATCACAGGTTGTTAAAGTTGAGGTCTCAACTTCAAATGATACTCTCTCAAGACAAAGTTCCTGCTCGTCTGGTTCTACAACTTCTTGGGTCCATGGCAGCAACAATCACTTTAGTCCCCCTGGCGAGGTACCACATGAGGCTGCTTCAGTGGCTTCTGGCATCACAATGGTCACTTTTAACTCTCCCCATGTCTCATCCAATCCTAATAATGAACTGCTGCAAGAAGGATTTATCTTGGTGGATGAATCCAGAAGAGAATTTATGAAGTCGTCCTTTCCTTTCTACCCTTCTCAGACCAAGGCCGTAGTGACCATGAATGCTTCCCTGATAGGGTGGGGTGGGGGCATTTTCAGGGAAAGACTGTCCAAAGTGCTTGGTCCCCTCAAAAGGCCAATCTGCACATCAGTGTCCTAGAACTGAGGGCAGTGCTTTTAGTGTTGCAAGCATTCCAGTCTGCTCTTCCTTCAGGTACAATTGCTATCCAGTCAGACAACATGTCAGTAGTCTGGTACATCAACAAACGGCGGGGAGCCAGGTCCTACCCTGTATGCCAGGAAGCTTTAAGAGTTTGGCAATGGGCAATCACCTCTAACCACTTTCTAATAGCAACGCATATTCTGGGGAATTCCAACGTGATTGTGGACAAACCAAGCAAATGTATAGTTCTACCTCATGAGTATTCTCTCAATCCCAACGTAATGAAGAGAATCTTTTGTCAGTGGGGCCAGCCTTGCTGCGACCTGTTTGCCTGTCCCATAAACCACAAATGCAGCAGCTACTTTGTCCTAGTCTCCCCTTGCGGGGAGTCCCCGAGCGATGACACTTCTCCACGATTGGCCCCCAGGACTTCTATATGCCTTCCCACCAATCCCTCTAATTCCCCAGTTTCTGAGGAAAGCCCAGTGGTTGAGAAGCAAAGTGATTCTCATTGCACTTTACTGGCCCCGGCAAGTCTGCTTTCCCTTTCTCTGGCCTGACATAGTTCACGGCCCATGGACTCTGGATCCAACTCCAGATCTGTTATCTCATCCTCAGGGCCTGGTCCATCCCAGCCTTCAACATCTCAAGCTGACTGCTTGGTTTCTCCACTTCCACTAATTGCCAGGCGAAACAATTTGTACTCCCCAGTGCAAAGGATACTACTGGCGTCTCATAAACCGTCCACCAGAAAACTTTATCTCCAGTAAATGGAAGAGATTTTCTATTTGGTCGGATAAGAATGGTTTTGATCTTTCTTGGCCCCAGTCGACAAGGTCTTGGAATACTTAGCCACCTTATTTCAAATGAGAGCTTAACTTCTACCATTAGAGTTCATTTAGCTGCCACTTCGAATTTCCATAACAGATTTGATGATCATTCTTTGATGTCTCACCATCTTTGCAAAACATTTCTTAAGGGCGCTTTACATTTGAAGCCACCTTTCAAAGACCCCATAGTGCTTTGGGACTTAACTTTGGTCTAGCAATGCTTAGTTCATCAGCCTTTTGAGCCAGCAGCCACCTGTGACCTCAAGTTTTTATCCTGGAAGACCCTCTTCCTAGTAGCTATCACGTCTGCTAGGAGAATTTCAGAGTTACAGGCTGTGCGTGTAAAGCAGCCATATATAATTTTCCACATAGACAGAGTATCACTCAGAACTAATCTCTCTTTCCTTCCTAAAGTGGTGTCTGACTCCAGTATCAATCAGACCATAGACTAGCCAGTCTTCTTTCCAAAATGTTCAAACAAAGGAGAGTACTGCTTGCATTTGCTGGATGTCCACAGACAATTACGTTTTTATTTAAACAGAACAAAATCCTCTAGAAAATCAGACCGGCTCTTTCTATCCTTTTCAGGTACCAGATTGGGCAAACCGGTTTCAAAGGTCACCTTGTCAAAATGGTTGAGGGGACTGCATTAGATTTATATACAATCAGAATAAACTCCATCTACCAAGAAAAGTCAGAGCTCACTCGACAAGATCTGTTTCCACTTCAGTAATCTTCCACTCCAGAGCTTCTGTGGAAGACATAAGCGCAGCCGCAACTTGAGCTATCCCCCTCATACCTTTATCACTCATTACAAATTAGACATGGTCTCCACGGGAAGAGCATCTTTTGGCTCTATGGGGCTCAGGAATATCCTTTATTAGGGCCACCCAAGATTTAAAGTAGCTGGGGACTCTGTCCCAACAGTCAAGAATGAATAAAGATTGACAACATCAGATTAAGAAGTTATGTTCTTACCATAACGTTCCATCTGTGTTGTCGATCTTCATTCATTCTTGACATCCCACCTTTCTGCCCCCTCCTAAGGACTCCTGGAGGTTCGGAACTAGTCCTGGGGTTGTTATAAAGTGGCTGCTCAAACAGAGCTGCCATATTTTCATAACGGTAGGCAAACTCGATCTGAGGTAAAGGGAAGATAGGCAGTATGGGTAGCCTTAGCTTGAGAGTTTTTGGCTGGCACGAGCTTGATGTCACAGCCGAGTCGGTTCCGAGGGTTCTGAAATGAACCCAATCATTAAGAATGAATGAAGATCGACAACACAGATGGAACGTTATGGTAAGAACAACTTTTTTTTTTTTTTTTTTTTTTTTTTTTACACTCTGCAAATAACTTGGCAACTGTCAGAATTGTTGAAAGTTATAATACTGACACAGTGATTTGCAGTGTTTCATTAAAGCATAATTGCAGTTCATTCTTAGCAATGTGTTATAATTCACTGATTTAACTTTTGATGGTACGTTGCATTTAACATTAAGAAGTCATTTAAGAATGTGCAGAACACAATACTTGTTCATCATAGTATTCACTGTCACAGTACTTGCTCTTGGGACATCTTGCCATGCTGGTAGCCCGTGGCCTGGGAATCTTCCAAAGCTCTTCCTTCACCCTGATTTCTGTCAATGCCCTCCTCCTGGTACAAGAATATTAATAATATAAAGGTTGTATCAGCCAACATCATCATCAAATTTTCTCACTCTGCAGTTGCTTTTGCTTCTCATTAATACATGCAGTTTGCCAGTCAGCCAAGGTAAGTCTTCTTGAGTGCAGCTAACATCTGACAGAGAATTCACCTCTGGTCTGTGTAAATTGCTGCCAAGATTAATAATTGTCTTGATTATAGTAAGCAAATGTCACATAAGGACCATCACAGTCAGCATCTTTTCTTACCGTAGACTGGAGTAAGATGTGGACTCCTGTCCCCACTGTGCACCATTCATCTGCCATCACCAACCGTTCTCTCCAGGAGGTTGCTTTCATAATAGGATTGCTATGGTGTCATCCATGGCCTCAGGGAGCCTACCTCATTAATAGAAGCATTCAGAGAAGAGGGAGAAGTGTAAAGAAATGGAGAATCTTACTGATAACTCAGGGTTTTCACAATCTAGTGATCTGGTACCAGGTGAAACACTTTCACAGCCCCATTTGCTAAATCTGCTAAGTCTGTTGTGGATGAGGCTTCTGTCGCATCTGTTGTGCAGGTACCCACGTCTCCAAGGTGTGTCATGCAATTCCATTTCTGATGCACCTTCTATGGCTGGAGAACCTTTCACCTGAGGCCCATATTTTGCTTTCTGAGTTAGGAGGCATGATCCCCCAAATTTAATTTTTTTTTGGGGGGGGTCAGGGATCATATTGAGGTTTTGTTCACCTACATGTGGCCTCAAGGTGGAAATCTCTGAGCATAACAGGCAAAAGGCATCAAAACCTAAGCAGGTGCAGGCCTAGCTTACTCAGACTGAGCCAGTAGGAAGCTCGACCCAGCCCTTCTGTCAAGGCTTCATCGTTGATCATCCTGGTTTGGATGGCTAAAACTCTGTTACTTGAAATCTAAGAGGTCTGAGCTGGATATGCTATCCTGTTTGTAGTCCCTTCTAAAAGGAGAAGGGTTGGATACCTTTGAGCTAGATTTTGACTTCTCTGATTCTGAGACTTTTGATCTAGTCTGTGGTTTCCATTAGCTACACTTGAAGATAACTTGTCCTCTGCCTCCCCACCAAAGGACTTCTATGGGGATACTATCCAGTGAATAACGGAGAGACTTTTTTGGAGGTATTCCAAGGAATACAGTGGAGGAACAGCTCGAGCCTTTATGGCGGAGTTACCACCGTAATGTGGAAATCATTATTCCCTTTACTGCCGTGCAGTAGGAAGAAAATCTCTTCTTGCATTCTTGAACAAGGTGAGTGCCTTTCATGGATCTGAATAATTCTGTGACACTGCCAACAGTCTCCTTTCATGGGGCTTAGGGAATCATATGGAGCAACTGCATGTCCCTTACCACTATTTAATAGCAGACATGGTAAGCAGGATATATGTAGGCCCCCACAAATGAATGCTTCACAGGGAGACTTTCTTAAATCTAACCAGTAGGTGGGATGTTCCTGAGACAACCAAATTGCTTCTCATCTGACAGGCAGCTGAGACATTGTTGCCCAAAACTAGCAACATCCAGAAGCCTGGATGACAAGTGCCATTTCTTTGGAATGGTCAGGCTTGTTTATATACGTGTTCCTTCCCGTACTCTTGATCCTCGGGGTTTTGCTAAAAGTACAGGAGAGGCTAAAAATGACTCTCATAAGGCCTTTCTGGCCAAAGCAACAGTAGTTTCCTCCTCTTTACAGCCTGATAAGAGCAAAACACGAGGCACTGCCTCAGTGAGTGGATCCTGTGATTCAGAACAAGGGGACATTGCTGCACCACCGCCTGGACACACCGAGGTTGCAGCCTGAATGGCTTCAACGTAATCCCATGGAGGCACAAATAGTCAAAGGACTGGACGTGCTGAGCATTATGAAAGAGGCTAAGAAGCCCAGTGGAAGAGAATCGCATCTAGCAAAATGGGAAAGGTTTTCCCTGTCTCTCTCCAGGGGTGTGTGCCCCAGAAGGGCTAAGGTTGCATTCGCCCTGGAATACCTGTCAGACTTCTACAAAACAGGGTTAGCTTACACACTGAAAAAAATTTGTGCTTCTGTTCTTTCAGCTTTCCTGCCTATGGATCTCCCAGTTTCTAAGGGAGTGATTCATCTTAAACCACGCAATTTCCAGTAGTCCCCCACCCCTAAAATCAGCAGATTGTTGCCATATCTGGTTTCAGTTTTTGAAAGCTTTGCTGCCATAAGCCAAGTAATGGGACTCTATTCATTTATTTTAGTTGGTCTTGTGTCTCTCCCCCCCCCTTGCCTTCTTCTCTTAGCTGTTGTTTTTAAGTACATAAACATAGTTGAAGAGAAAGTTGAGAACTTTTAAGAAAAAGTGTGACAAAAGTGCATATAATATATAACAATAATCACGAGGTATTGTCAAAGTCTGTTTGTCCAAGGCTACTGATGGGTCAGGTGGGTTTATTCCTAATTGCAATAGATGGCGTTCTAGTGAAGTATTGGGTTTTTAAAAAGCCATTTCTCACCTTTATTTTCTAATGCTGAGAAAACCATACATATCCTTTGTTTAGGGTTAAACCTGTTATTTAGAAAATATATGTATTCATTTTACCTTTGTCTGATTAACATCAGTGGTCTTGCCAGGCTCTGTCCCTGACTTTCTTTACTGATGGGCAGGATGGATAAAAGCACTGCCACTGTCAGCTGATTTTATGAAGAAACCTAAAGTCAGATAATTGGCCCATATTGTCTGTCCACTTTGTAGTTGTTAGATGAGCGTTACTCAACCAACAATGCATTTCTTTGTGGGCCACGCAGTGACAGCATAGACAGTGATCTTTTGCTGTTGCAGGAGTGTAATGACAGTACATGAACCAAGGCACTTCCTGTGTATGTATGTATGCATGCATGATAACACAAAAAGATTGTGATCATTGTTTATGTATGTAAAATATTCATGTTTCATGTAACCATCATATTTCATCCAAATAATTCCTTAATTTTACAAAAAGTCAATTTTATGTGTGCAGTTTACTCCCAGAGGTGTTTAGTTTTGCTTGAAAACTGCAGTAAGTGTAGTAGCAGTAACGAATATAGGATTAATGTGTTACACATTGTAGTCCTGTGATGCACCTTAATTATTTTAAATTACAGTTTCATTTAGGTGAGAG
The DNA here is from genome assembly GCF_019279795.1 of Protopterus annectens. Taxonomy (NCBI): domain Eukaryota; kingdom Metazoa; phylum Chordata; order Ceratodontiformes; family Protopteridae; genus Protopterus; species Protopterus annectens. Next base: position 855,688,435 of record NC_056739.1, read on the forward strand.
ACAATTGCCAGATGTCATTCCTCCATTGAACTGAGCTGTGCAGAAAGCGGTTATGATTCATCGAAACTGTAGACTGTCGCATAAATCATTCTGTGCAAAATTTAAAATTCCAGCTGACTCCTAAATCTCTATGTTGCAGTTATTCCAGCTGGAAAAATACAAAAGCATACTAATCATTGAGTATCTGTTGTATTATCTGTCCTAAAGCTCCTCTTCACTTTGCCAAAGTCATAAATCTGGACTCTTTAATGTCATTATGGTGTCCAGATATTCCACACAAGTCATTTTCTGGGTTATAAATTCTGTAATTCTTAGATACTTGGTGATCTGTTTATGTTGCATTTTCATCAGTGTGTCAGAGTTGCCACTGGCACGGTACAATATAAAATGGGAGAAGCATTTTGGGTTAAAATGTTTCTAAGTTACAGTAAAGTGGTGTAATTTGAAAGATAAAGTTTGCTATCTCTGAAGCTGAATCCACAAACCCTACATTTATTTCACTATAATATGTCTTCTGAAGGGTCTATATCACATTATCAAAACTACAAGAGGTCGAATACCTCTTCATTCACCCCTGTTTGTCGAATGTGAATCCGTCAAATGATCGCTACCTTGAAAATCTTTCCCATTGTTGACCAACCTACTGATTTGCAGTAAAAACAGCAAAATATAAAACCCACCCTGGTGAGGCGGCAGTCCACTTAACCCTGCAGGTGTGATGAGACCTTGGGACTCAGGTGGACAGTAGTCTCTCCTTTGATGATCACATCGCCACAGTAGTCAGGAAATCCTTCTACGTGGCACACCTCATCACGAAAGGTTCTCATCCAGGAAAAAAAGAGGTCATTGTTCCCCTCTACTCGGCTCTCATTAGACCCATTATTGAGTACAACACCCCTTTTGGAATGTACCTGACAAGGCATCTGCAACAGCTGGAAAGGCCTCAGAAGTAGCTCACAAAGAGGATTACGGGACTCAAACAGATGCCCTACGGTGACCATTTCAAAAAGCTCCAGCTTTACTCTGTAGCATATCGCCTACTCCAAGGTGATCTCTGCCTAACATGCAAAGCTATGTCAAACACAGAGCTGTTGGACATGCTACACCTAAATAAATCCCAATCCCTCCGAGATGCACACTCTAGGGACCTAAACCTTGTCACCACAATAAACAGAACATGCTGGAGGGATAGATTCCTGTCCCAGAGACTCCCCATACTCTAGAACAAGCTACCTATCTATGTCAAGCAGAGTTCCTCATTAGCACTTTTCGAGAAAAATCTTGATGAGTGGATGGGAAATAGGAAATTCACCCCGGGGATCACTTCTGGGTGGCGAAAGCCAGGGAACCTTGTTGGCTAGGCTTACATAGGCCCTTGGGCCGATAGCCTAATACCTACCTATGAACACCCCTAACTAAATATTCCAACTCCTAGATCACACTACAGTGGGGAAAAAGGCAAATTCCCGATGATGGCCCGCCCACTGGTTACTTACCGTAGGAAACAGTTCATGAAAATGATCATTCAACAGATTCAGAGTTTGACAAATAGTGGTCGATGAAGTATTCAATCTTTTATGATTTTGAAAATCTGATACAGACTCCTCCTGAAAATTGTAGTGACTTCTTTCAGCATTGGTTTGCAGTATTGCCGTTGTCAAATGATATGCAGACCATCCATCCATCTTTGTGCCTTGGCGAAGTTCATCAGAAAACCAACTTTTAGTTCATCTATGTTGACAGAGTGGTTTAGAAATATGGTCCTGTATTTCAGCAGTTGTTCTCTGCTGACTCTCACCTTCAGTTTTTCTTCATTTTTTTCTGAATTTTGGTCTCTAGAAGGAAATTTTATTCTACATATGTTTTTAAACTGCTAATGTACTCTATTTTTTTCTTTTTGTGAGAAATGGGCTGCCTGGTACTGAGTATGTAATTTTTTTTTCCAGTAGGCTAGTAGCCTCTTTTCCAGGGAGACTCAGGGTGGTATTTATACTACTAGGGGTAATTAGGCCAGTGCATTGAGGAACCTCCTCTCCCTTTTCAATAGATGCTGAGGGATCTTTTACATCTTTTACATTCACCTGAGCTATCACCAACTCAGGCAGACGGGGCCTCAGTTTAACATCTCATCCAAAGGGCGACACACTCAGGAGTGCAGTCACTCCCATTATGGTGCACTGTAGTGTCAGCAGTTGATCTGTCTTGTGTAGGAATAGAACTCACTGCCTTCTGAACCAAAGCCAGTTAGGCTACCTGTTGCATTACTGACACTTCTTTAGATGTGATTAGATTTATACTGTGTGTATAGTTTTTTTTTTTTTTTTATCTAAACCCATTGGGTTAATGACTTTTAGTTAAATTACATATTGTCTCCATCTGTTTCTACATCTACCTTTTATTTACCTCTAATATTCTGATTGCAGGACTTGGCCATCTTAACTGCTACATTTGTACTGGTTTGTAACCACTTCATTCTCCCCCTATCTGAAAACAATCTTTGTCAAAACAGGTTAATAGGTGATGAATTGGATACGTTTACCTCCATCACTCGTGTTTTCCAAACAGTTTGCTTTATCCCATGTAAATATTTCACAGTTTTTCCCTGTAGCTTTGTCCTCATTCCTGCATCTCATATACTGCTGTAATCATTTTCTTGTACTGTACTCTCCCCTGGAGTGGTTACTTACTCCAGTTACACTTCCAGTCTGTCATACCTTGTTTAGTACCTCTTTTGCTACTTGCAGATATTGTGCATCATTTTTTTCACTTATGTTATTTTACTTTGTTTGTGTAGTAAACAGTATATTGTCTATTTTGACAGCAGACTGACAACTCTTAAAAAACCCACCTGGGCACCCATTAGAACTTTTTCCATTCTCCTTATGGAAATATGTATATCTATTTCATCTGTTACTTTTTAATCACCAGACTATATTTGCAGTATTACATGTTTTTTTAATTAAGATATGCTTGTTTGCTTGGAAAAGAATATAATGTGTTAGGTTCATCTTGTATCACTGTTCAGTTAGGTATGCCAGTTCTGTATGGTGTCATAGTCCGAATATGTTGATTCTTCAAAGATTAATGAACTGTATGTCATTTTTTAAAATTGTGTACTGTACCTGTCCTTGTACAGTACTTCTGTCATAGCTGGAGCACTTTTTCTTAGGCCTTCATTACATTTGGCTGTATAGACTTGCCAATACTTAGTTTTGATCCATCAGGTAACCAAATGAACAGTTGTACTCCAAATGTTAAATCTTGATAGCATTGAATACTTTGCTTTTCTGATGAAGTGGATTATGTATGCATAACCAGGGAACCAAGGCTGCATGAATGAGGGGAACACTTGCATTTCTGACCTTTAATAAATTCAAAAAGATATGTGCTGTTTTTAATATGACTAGTAATTAGCTCTCTAACCCTCTTTTTCAAAATAGTATTTTAAAACAAATGGTTTATTCACCTTCGTTTTACCATTGACTCATTCCACAGTTTATTAATTTTGTTTTAACTGTTTTGATAGTTTCCAGCTGTTATGACCTTAGTTGTTTTGCTCAGTCAGGGGCTCCCCGACTTCAGCAAAGCTTACTAGACTTTGCTGGTGTTTTGATTCAATAATACCCTTTGTGTTAAACTTTAGCTCAATAATAGCCATACAAACACACTTAACCATTATTTTTTGTTTCAGGATTTAGCATCGGTTTATATAAAGGGAAAGCAAAATGTACTTTTCCTGCAAAAATTGCTAGAAACACACACTGAAAACAAGACACATTTCAAAAGTAGCACTTTGGGATGGCTTATTTCCCAGGAAGCACAGTACACTCAAACAAAGAATGTCTCAAAGCTGACCCAAAAATGTCCTAGGGTTCACATGCATTTCCCTTTAGCACCTACCTAGTAGAAGTAGTAAGAGCTCTGCAGGTAAGGAAGACACCCAACAGCTACACACACACACACACACACACACACACACACACACACACACACACACACACACACACACACACACACACGCATTCTCCACAGGTACAACAACCTTCACATGATAACACTATTTAATTATTTATTTATTTTATTTACTTATTCTTTCAATCACCGTTTTTTGACCGGGTAGGTGGACTGGTCAGTTGATACAGTTGCACCGTGAGCAATGCCATTTGTCAAGCAATACACTAGGAGATGCAAGTACTATATATAGGAAACATCATTTTGTATGTTAGGAATGTATTCATTTATCTTTTGTTGACCAGTTTAATCCCACTAGGCTAGTAGCCTTTTCTCAGGGGAGACCCAAGGTATGCTACCAGGGGAAATTTGTCCAGGATATTGGGGAACTTCCCCTACTCTTTGATAGGTGCCATGGGATTTTTTGCATCCACCTGAGCTACCACCGACTCGAGCAGATGGGGCCTTGGTTTAATGTCTCATATGAAGGATGACAGATTCAGGTGTGCAGCACCCCCAATAATGCTGCACTGCAGTGTCCGCAATCCATCTCCTTGGTGTTGGAAGAGCACCAACAATCTTCTGCACCGAAGTCGAGTGTGTGATACCTGTTGATGTGATAATGTGAATACAACAGATGAAAAAACAAAAGCATCATATGTCTGTTACATGAAGTTTTCAAGTTGTTACTGAAACTGTTCAGGTTTATCTGTTGTACCATGTGCATATGGCTTCATTTCTAAGACATTTCTGGGGATTTGTTTGTAGTCTTTTAATGCAGGGAGTGTTTTAATTTCTTTAGGGAAGTCTTTCCAGGGAGCAAGTCCAAGCCATAAGAACACTGTCCTCCTATTGTAGTTCTTAAATGGGGCAGATAAGAATGATAGCACCCTGTGGGTATATTAGTTCATTGAATGGAAGATGTGATGTTAAATCTCGCCGTTTATTCTCACTGATGGTTCGGAGCCGATCCTCGGCTCAGACACGGCCTATAGCAAAGATCAAGATTTGCCAGTAGCTTGAGACCAAGGCCCCTGTCCCATGATGCACTGCTGGAATTACCTCAGATCTAGTTTGCCGTGGCACAGATCTCGGTGTTCCTGATAGCTCGGACCATTATTAATCGATAGATTCATCTATTTGCAAGTTTAAAAACTTTTTTCTTGACTTCTTGTTAGGATAGTGTGTGTATATATATATATATATATATATATATATATATATATATATATATATATATATATATATATATATATATATAATCTCTATAGTTTTAGACTTAGACTTAGTTTTAGATTAGTGCCCTGTGTTGGCTTCTGTTTTTCTATAGTGTTGGGCCTAAGAGTTGGCCTTGTATTTAACCTCATTCTTGGGTGTACTTTGGTAGATAATTTCTAAGTGTGTTGTTTCAATTCTTTAAAATTGTTTAATCTGATAATAGAGATGTCTGACGAGAAAGAGAAGCCTCATCTAAAATCTGGCTTTAAAAAATGTCTGGATTGTGGACAAAAAATGTCAGTCACTGACAGGCATGTTCAATGTGTTTATTGTCTGGGGGCTAAACACCTCCAAGACTCTTGCAGTATATGTCACTCCTCCTCTTCCAAGGTACTTTTTGGGAGAAGGAGGAAATTAGTAGATAGGGGTTTACTTCAGCACCCTTTCTCTGAAGCGCTGGGTGACCAGAATGGTGCTGGTAGATCCTCAAAGTCTTCCAAATCCTCAGGTGACTTGAAAGCATCCAGAAAAACTAAAAAAATGGAGGGTGTAGGGTCATCGGTTCCACTGTCCTCGGAACAGAGTGTCCCTTCTGTTCGGAGCCAGCTCACAGCTTTGGAGAAGGTCTCTGAGATTCCCTCATCTTCTCTGCTCCAATCAGCACCTTCGGTGCACTCCTCAAAGTCTTCTGTCAGCCTCTCAGATATGGATATGGACTGGCTAGTGCAGAAGCTTCTTTGGCACCAGGCCTTGCTAAATTGTCAGCTCCCACTCCTTCATTGGAGCCGAAGACCATTAACCCGGACTTGACTACTCCTCCTCTGAGCCGTACTGGACTTTCAGAGCTGAAGGAGCCCGACCTGATAGTTGTTGAGCCTGTGGAGCTGAGACCTGCACCGGTGTTATCGGTTCCATCTACTCGGATGTCCTCGGCGCCGACCGAGGACTCTAAGAGCCGACACTTTCCTGTCGGGTCCGGGGAGGATAGTCGTACCGATTTGTCGGTGCCGAGTCTTCCTCTCGGGGCTTCGGCTCAGATGAGCTCAACTTCTGCCTCGGGCTCGGAGCCCATGGCCTCGGTGCAGGAGGATCGGACGGTCCCTTCGGATCCGTCTAACCCTTCTCGTCAGAGCCATGGTGCTTTCGATGCCATGAGGAGTGTCTTGTCTCCAAAGACATCATCAGCATCAGGTCTGGATTCCTCCTCCCCTCAAGTGCCTAATTCCACTCCTGCTTCTACCGGTCTACCCAAGCATAGAGACCCTGAGCCTCAAGTAGCCCCGCAGGATGCCCCCTGCTCTTCTGAGACCTCCCCAGATCCCCCCACTGAGGAGGTACCCAGGAAGAGACTGTGCAAGAAGAGGCACTTAGACTCCCCACAGGAGTCTTTGACATCTGACACTGACTTGGATGAGTCAGAAGTGTCCCCTCAATCCCATTCTGAGGATATCTCCTTTGCGGAGATATTAGAGATCCTTAATCAGAGTGGCAGTTGGCAGTCCAAAAGCCCTACTGAAGACGAGTCAGTGCTCTTGAAGGCTTTCGGGTCTCAACCTTCAACTTCTTGGGTGTCTCCGCCTTACGATGAGCTCATGGAGCTGATCTCTCGTAAGGCGTGGGAGTCTCCGGAGGCCATGGAACCTATCCCTCGGAAGCCAAATAATTTCATCTCTGCCTCAGTGGACAAAGCCTTTTTGACTAAGGCAGTGCCTGTTGATGCTATGGTGGTGGCTGCAGCCACCAAAAAGGAAACGTCTGAGATGTCCTCCTCTATCCATCCTCCTACCAGAGATTCTAGGATCATGGATAGATATGGGAAACGCATGTCTAGTTAAGCGACCTTTTCCCTTCAATCACTGAACTATTTAACCCATTTTACAAGACTACAAAGAGATCTCCAGAAAGGACTAGGAGATACTCTCCAGGGTATGGTAGCTGCAGGGTTTGCCGACAAAGTTAACACACAGCTCGCTACCCTAAACTCGATTGTCAACTCGTCCATGTGCCTCATATCTTATGCAGCTGATGGTTCGAGTAGAGATGCTAGTTCAGGCATTGCTCTGCGTAGACAAGCCTGGATACATCTCTTTTCCTTTGCAGAGCCTTTCAAGTCTTCCTTTATCAACACCCCATTTGATGGCTCATCCCTGTTTGGGCCCAAGGTAAAGGAAACTCTAACCAGGTGTGAGCAGGAAGGCAAGACTCTATCTGCCATTGGAGTCCTTTTTTCTACCCCTACTCGACCCTATTCCACGGGTCCTAAGGGCAGAAAAATGTGGTTTCGAAAAGCACAGGGAACCTTTCAGGACACACGTGGAGAAACCCCCTGTAGAGGCAGAGGAGGAGGTTATAATGGAAGACGCCACCTGCGCGGCAGGGGGTGCCCGCAACAGCAGGGTGACAGAGGCCAGTTCTCTGGTCAGCCCTACCAGCACTCCTGAAAGGAGACCTGGCTGTCCGGCTCTGGAGCCAGTCTGTGGTCGCTTATCTTTGTACCCAGAAGCCTGGCTAAGCATAACGTCCGATACCTGGGTACAAAGCATCACTTCCAGAGGGTATTTCATACCGTTCTCTTCCCCTCCCACTCCTGTAAACAGAATCCCAGATGTTCCACCCAGTCTCAGGGAACAAGCAACCATAGTGGTCCGCAAGTTGCTAGAAAAAAGAGTCATCCAGCCAGTCCCAGCACACCAAGTTGGATTTGGAACTTACTCAAGATTCTTTTTGGTTCCAAAGAAAACAGGGGACTGGAGACCTATCTTGGACCTCAGCAAACTCAACCAATTTGTAAAAAAGAGAAGTTCCGAATGGTCATGCTTCAGGCCATTCTTCCCTTTCTAGGGAAAGGGGATTGGATGTGCTCCATCGATCTCAAGGACGCGTACTACCACATAAAGATGGACAGACGCTCCAGAGATCACCTACGTTTCCGGCTGGGAGCCAATCACTACCATTTTCGAGCCCTGCCCTTTGGTCTCACTACAGCCCCCAGAGTGTTCACCAAATGCATGGCAGTGATCAAGGCTCACCTGAGGCATCTAGGATTCCAGGTGTTTCCATATCTAGACGATTGGCTCCTCACCGCTACCACCAGGCATCAATTGATTCAGGCAACACAATCTACTCTGACACTCTGCCACTACTTAGGTATTACAGTCAACTTCGAAAAGTCTGCCTTGTCGCCATCGCAGCCTACCGTCTTTATAGGAGCAGACTTAGATGCCTCAACCACCACTCTACGTCTTCCAGTCTAAAGGGTCTCACTTCTTCGCCAACACGTCAACTCATTGGTGTCAAAGATCAGAGCTACACCCGCAGAGGTCTTGAAGGTACTAGGTTTGATGGCAGCAGCAATTGTAGCCATTCCCCTCACAAGGATGCATATGCAAATTCTTCAATGGCTCCTGTTCGCTCAGTGGTCTTACCAAAAGTTACCAATGAACCATATGATTCTCATCACAAATTCTTGCAAGAGAGACCTTCGGTGGTGGTTGACGTCTCCATGTCACAATATGAAGACCCTTTGTGCTTCTCCCCCAGTAGCCACTGTGACCACGGATGCTTCCCTGATGGGGTGGGGGGGGGCATTTACAGGGAAAGACTGCCCAAGGCACATGGACGGATCAAGAGTCACATCTGCATATCAATGTTCTGGAGTTGAGAGCAATACTTCTGGCGTTACAGTACTTCCAGGGCTCTCTTCCTCTAGGGACAATTGCAATTCAGATAGACAACATGTCAGTGGTCTGGTACTTGAACAAACAGGGCGGAACCAAGTCTTACCCCCTTTGTCGAGAAGCCCTCAGGGTATGGCAATGGGCCGTGTCATCCCAGCGTTTTCTGTTAGCAATGCACATCCCAGGGAAATCCAATGTGATAGAGGACAAGCTGAGCAGAGCAATCCTGTTGCCTCACGAGTAGTCTCTCAACGAACACGTTGCGGACTTGATTTTCCGCAAATGGGGCCAGCCTTGCTGCGACCTCTTTGCCAGTCACATCAATACCAAATGCAGAAGCTACTTTGCCCTAATGCCACCTCCGTGACATCCCCTGTGAGACACACTCGTACACGATTGGCCTCCGGGTCTACTATATGCATTCCCACCTATTCCATTGATACCCAGGTTTTTGCAGAAAGCAAAATCGCTGAGAAGGACTGTTATCCTCATAGCCCCCCATTGGCCTCGACAGATTTGGTTCCCTTTCCTTCACCATCATCTGCTGGAGGATCCTTGGATCCTGGACTCAGTTCCAGACCTCTTGACACACCCGTCAGGGGACCTTCATCCTACATTGCAGTCTCTAAAGCTGACTGCTTGGCTGATCCACTTCCCCAAATAGCCAGGCTTCATTCACTCTCGGATGATACAAGACCAATTGTATTGTCTTCTCATAAGCCATCCACCAGAAAACTATATCGCAGTAAGTGGAAAAGGTTCTCAGTTTGGGCCAGTATACAAAAATATTGACCCTTTCCGAGCTCCTCTGTCGTCCATTTTAGAGTTTTTGACAATGATTTTTAAGGAAGGAGCAGCAGCTGCCACAGTTCGGGTTCAGTTAGCCGCCATATCAAATTTCCACCTTGGATTCGATGGGTTAATTGTTATGGCCCATAAGTTATCTAATGTTTTTCACGAGACCTCTTGTCAAAATCCCATATTCTCCCTGGAATTTGAATTTTATGCTGTCTCAAATAATTCTTCCCCCTTCGAACCAGCATCATCTTGTGATCTCAAATTGTTGTCCTGGAAAACTATTTTTCTAGTGGCCATTACTTCTGCCCACAGAGTGTCAGAACTTCAAGCATTATCTATCAGACCTCCTTACATGATTTTCCATGCTGATAGAGTATCTCTCAGAACAAACCCCTCCTTTTTGCCTAAAGTCTATTCTGAGTCCAATATCAATCAGGTCATTGAGTTGCCAGTCTTTTTTCCCAACCATTCCAACAAATTGGAATACATGCTGCACAAACTTGACGTACATAGACAGCTCAGATTTTATCTTGATAGGACTAAGGATATTAGAAAATCAGATCAACTCTTTGTATCCTTTTCGGAGGCCAGAAATGGTAGACCAGTGTCTAAAACAGCCCTTTCAAAATGGTTATTGGATTGTTTCTCATTTGTTCATGCAAATGCTAACATACCTTTGCCACACAAAGCAAAGGCTCATTCATCCAGAGCAGTGTCTACGTCTTCTGCTTTTCAAGCTAAATTGCCTCTTGACAACATTTGTGCTGCAGCCACTTGGTCTAAGCCTCATACCTTTATCATTCATCACAAAGTAGATAAGGCTTCCAGGGACAGGTCTTCTTTTGGTTCCACAGTCCTGAAAAATGTACTCCCGTGAGCCACCCAGGATTGCATGTGCTAGGGACGCTACCCATCGGTGAGAATAAATGGTGAGATTTAACAACTTCACATAAAGAAGTTATGTACTCACCATAACGTTCCATGTGAGTTGTTTATCTCGCCTTTATTCTCACGTCCCTCCCTCCCTCCACCCCCCTCCTGGCTGACAGCTGACCTAGAGGCTAGTATCATCCTGGTTGTTCAATACTTCTTCTTCCTTCTTGGGGAGTGCTCCCCTTACAGGGGTATATATACATGCAGCAAACAAGATCTGAGTAATTCCAGCAGTGCATCATGGGATAAGGGGCTTGGTCTCGAGCTACTGGCAAACCTTGAGCTTTGCTATAGGCCGTGTCGGAGCCGAGGATCGGCTCCGAACCCATCAGTGAGAATAAAGGCGAGATAAACAACTCACATGGAACGTTATGGTGAGTACGTAACTTCTTTTTATCCCCTTAACAGTGGGCAGCATACCTCTCATCCTCTTAGAACAAAAAATCTGGACAAAACCATAATTAAAAATGGGACAAAGGACAAAAAATAGGGCCAATTTTTAAATATTGCTCTTACAAACTTAACTAGTTGATAGAATAACAGGTTTTGTATTGGCATGAATTTTCTAAAGGGTATGATGTCTGAAACTCAGATGTCTTTCACTATTATCTAACTTCAACCTTTAATGATTTGCCACTAGAACGGACCAAAAATATGAGGCAAAAATGTGGACATTCTGCGAAAATCTAAACAGTTGAGAAGTATGGTGGGCAGTATCTAGCTCTAAGACATTAAAAAGTAGGCAGCTAAAAAGAAATGAAGCCTTATCTGTAACTGGTAACAAGTGGCATCCCTTTATTAGGTCACAGTGATGTCTATGACAGTATGGTAATAGTGCAAATGTGAAAAATCTTATTTTCTGCAGTTTTTTTTTTTTTTTTTTTAAGTATTGTAAGATGATTGCAGAGTTTTTTGGGGTAAGCGATTTTTGAGTTTGGAGAGGGGGAAGTTTTTAGCTATGGGAAGTCAGGCTTCTGGGAACAGATGTGGTACTTTTTCTCAGAACTACAATTGCAATAGGACCTTGAAAGTAACATGTGCTGTAACTGTAAATCATTGATCCTAATAATGCCTAGGTATTTGCAGTTGGAAACACTGGAAATAATATTTTCCAGAGTACCTTTAAGAAGGATTTTAGGTAAGCTTGAGGTTTTCTGGGCAAAAACGAAAGCATTACATTACTCTTTTTTTTGACTGATGAGTTTGTTTGTAGTAGAACACTGGCATGGTTTGGAGATCCTCTCTTTGTAGATAATCTTGTGTTTGTGTATGATTTATTGGGTTTTAGGAGTAAGATTTCATTTGCATGTGAATAGTTAGTGGGTTTTCGGTGAATGTGTCTTATAAAGAAAAGAGTGGAGGACCAAGTAGAGATCACTGGGGTACTCCATTGTTAGGGCTACTGTAGACTGGGGAATATCCTATCTGTTAGTTTTTAAACCAAGTGATATTGTTATCTCCAAAGTTATGTTTTTAGTTTGTTTAATAGTTTTATGAATAACAGTCTCAAAGTTGTGTGTCACGTCAACAAATACTCTAACTGCAAAAAGTACCTCATTAATATTACTTTATGGTATTGACAGCAGATATCAGTGCTGTAGTGGTGCAGAAGGCATCAAGGAATCCAGGATGGAGACCATAACTATTAATAAGTTTGATTATACAAAAGTTTCTCAAAGATTTTTACAGTTGGGCAGGGATTTGAGAAGGACAGGTAGTCTTTGAACTCATTGAGAGTGGGTACCTGAAGGAGAGACATAAGATAATGAAATGCTTAAATGTAAGATGTGCAATCCCTGTTGTGAGTGAAAAGTTAAAAGTATAGGTTAAAGGCCTGACTATTTTTTTTCCTGATTCTCTGCAGAAAGTTAGTTGGGTAGTGTGTGTTGAATTTAGCTTGTAAGGAGTCCAGATGTTGTATTAATTTTCTGTTTTATCAGACTTCTGAGTAGCAGGTTGTAGCAGCACATTCTAAAAGGTATTAAAACTGAGGAGGAGATGACATGAATTAGTTTCTGTGATCTGCGGTTTAGAAGCACAATGCTTATGTTATTTGAATCAACAAAATCAAAAAGGATTTATATCTGCAAAACTGGTATTTGTGATATATATGTGCTCTGAAGTAGTAGATGAGAAGAGCAGTGTGTGTCCCTTTAGCCTCTGCTAGCAAACCCAAACTCTTTTGGAAAGAGAGAAAACCCATATCTGGTTTTACATTGGGTATAAGGATTTAGCAGAGTTCATAGCAATTCTGTTTGCTTTTCTAAGGGATAGGCAAGTGTGAAGTAACTGAATATTAGTTTGGTTTTGTGTTCATGCTCCCTGGCATAGTTTTTCACTATAGGTATTAGACCAGTATTCAACCAGGGGCATGCATGCCATCTGAATCTTTTAGTAGTAGTTGAGAAGAGAGAGTTTAGAATCTCAGGCAGGACGGAAAGAGATGAATAAAGCCAAAAGTGAGGTAAGTTTAAGGATATTATATAATGGAGACCAATGTATAGAGTCGAGAGTAGCACTTCGTGCTTTGGGAAGAGTCTGTCAACAACTGTTTGAGGTGGTATTTTTACAGATTTGAAAAAAATGTAAAAATGACGAAGACAATGATCACTGAAGTTATTAGGAAAGGTCTCCACTCTAGCACATCTCTCTACTATTAGTTCTTAGCAAATCAAGTGCTTAATATATGATACAAGAAGGCAACATTTCTTACAAGACACTAGGCTATCCAAAAACCTATGTAAGGATCACTTCTTGAAACTACTGGTTACTACAGAAACTATTTAAAGTAGATGATAACCATTCCAAACTTTTTTGAGGTTTGGCACTTTTACCAGCTGATCAAGACTGTAATGATGTGCCAGTTTTGAGATGCAAGATGAGGAAATGTTTGTTTAACTTCAGAACCTACAGCATTAATGTGAAAGTTACCAGGAATGAAGGAGGCCATTAGGAAGAATCCCAAGGTGGTTATTAATGACTTTTCTGTGGACATATGTGCGTAGCCTTTCAAGACACAAAAGGTACAACTCTCTTTGAACACCCATTACTTCACAGAACAAATAGTATCTCAAGTACTCTATTAAGGGAACTAAACCTGCATTGACAGATGAGACATGGCGTGACAGATTTATGTCTAAAAATGTCCTTCACTTCTGGAACAAACTTCCAAGCTATGATGTCCAACAGTAGCACCCTTGCCCCCTTCAAAGAAAAACTTGACTATCCCAGTGAATCCCTCACTTCTGGGAACAAACTTCCTCTACATGTCAAACAAAGTAGCACCTTTGCCACCATTAAGATAAACCTAGATAACTAGATAGGCAACCTGAAATTCTACCCTGGTCTACTTTGCCTTGCCCTTCTTGTGACTGGTGGGAATGTATAAATAAGCCTTTTGGATATGCTTGTAATGGTCTGCAAACTGATTGCTTACTAGATACCTATGAACCTGTGGAGGGGAGATGTATACTGAGGCAGAGCAAAAGTGTGAATTTCCCCATAATAGATGACGACATACACAATTTGGTGTTTTATCATTGGATGAGTTACAATTATTATCTGGGAATAATTCAGATTTATAGGCAGACTAACTACTCTACTTGCCCTAGAGGCTGGTCTGTAATCTGAAAACATCACAATCTGAAGTAGTTAATTTCATTTGTGCAGCAACCTATGGGAATCGGATCTGAGCCGGCAGTTTTCTACAGCTTTAGATCCGGGCTCCAAGCTCTTCCCCCTACCCATAATCCCCTGCCAACCCTGACTGACCCCAGATCTAGTTTGCCGCGGTTTACTTCAGCAGCTTGATCCCGAGTTCCAGGCGTTTCATCACTTTTGTGAGAAAAATTTAACCTTTCTTAAACTTTTGGTGTGAGTGTGTGTTCAGGTCCCTTTCTAATTTTAAACTCTCTTAGTTTAGTTTATTTTTTTTCATATTTAACCTCCCCCTTCCTTTGTGGTTCCATCAGGGTTGTGTGAGTGTGTATGTTTGGGGTCTAGTGTGTGTGGTTTTACCTTTTTAGTTAATATGTCTGAGGCCCCAAAGCTGATTTTTTCTAAGTGCACCGAGTGTGGCCATAAGTTGTCCCCAGCGGATGGCCACACTCTGTGTGTTGTGCCTTGGGGTTGAGCACCTGTCCTCTGGTTGTACCATTTGTGCGGCGTTCAACCCCAGGGCACTCAAGGACCGGAGGTCTAAGCTGATGCTGGCAGGTCTTCTGCCCCCGGACTCTGCTTCTACCTCCGGTGCTCCCTTGGCTCCTGCTGCGGCTGCAGCGGCTGCCACTCCTGCTTCCCTCCCCCCGGCCGGGACTCAACCTCCCGCCTTAGGCCCGGAGGAGAGGGAGGCTAGGAAAGAAAAAAGGAGGGAGAAACACCACAAGCGGTGGGCCGAGGCCTCCGCTTCGGCCCCCCCCGGCTAAGCGGTCTTCTCCCTCCAGGACTTCTGAGTCTCCTCCTCCTTCTCTGATCCGGTCCCCGTGCTTTTCACCGGGTCCTGAGGAGGAGGAGACCCAATCTCCTTCGAGGTCATCGAGGCGACACTCCCGCCCCGCCTCGGTGGCCTCGTCAAGATCAACCCGAAGTTTCATGGATGCAGATTTGGACCGGATGATGAGAAGATTCCTCCAGGCCCAACTGCAGATGGGAGTGCTCCTGCCTCCCCCCCCCCCTCTGGGGGGGGGGGAGCTTGACCCCCTTCTTTGCCACGATAGCTCCTTCTCCGTCCCGTTTCCCGGGTTCGGAGTCTTCGGAGCCGGGCAGCCTTGGAGCCGGGTGTGTGTCGGCGCCGATAGTCTCGGGTACTTCGGCACCGACACTTCCCTCTAGTCTGTCGGGTCCATTTTCTTCTTCGGATCCGAGCTCTCGGAGCCGAGGGCTGAGCTTTGGATTTGGGGTATCGGTATGCCTTCGGCTCCGTCCAGGTTGGAGAATACTGGTCCATCGGATCAGATCGCTTCGGCGCCGGCCCCGATCCGTCCATCAGATCCGAGCGAGGGTCTGCTTTCGGATCCCAGAGAGAGCAGCTCTCCCTCTGCATTCGACATGGTGGAGAGGGCCCTGTCGAGACAATCCAGGCCTCCGGTCCTTGCCACGGCTACACCCTGCACTCCTTCTCTGTTGGGTCCGACTTCCATCACCCGGCCCCAGGGACAGCCTGCTTTGACGTCCCAGGTAGTTCCATTGGAACAAGATGTGGCTGGTGAGACCTCCTCGGACAGCCCCGCCGAGGAGGTTCCTCACAAGCGAAGGTGCAAAAGGAGGCACCTGGACTCCCCCGAGTCCTTGACTGAGGACATGGATTTGGAGGAAGGGGAAGGCTCCCCAAGATCACCCTCCGAAGATGTCCCATTTGGTGACATCATGGAGATGCTTAGAATGCCCCAAAGCCTACCTCGGACAAATCTGTGTTCCTGGAGGCATTTGAATCAGGCCCGTCTACCTCTTGGGTGTCCCCTCCGGCCGACCCCTGGTAGACTTGATTACTACCAGGGCGTGGATGGAGCCGGACACTGTGGAGCCAGTCCCCAAGCACCTGGACAAGATTCTTAGCCCACCCTCTGACAAGTCCTACTGGAGTAAGGGTCCCCCTGTAGATGCCATGTTGGTGGTGGCGGCCACCAAGAGGGAACTAGCTCAGGAGAGTCCCTCTGTTCATCCCCCGAGCAAGGAGTCTCGGTCGATGGACCGCCTAGGGAAGTGGGTGTTTAGTTTGGCTATCTTCTCTGTGAGGTCGCTGAACTACTTGGCACATGTGCTTCGACTGCAGCGGGACCTTATCAAAGAGTACGCTGCGTCACCCCCCCGAGTCCATGTCGGCAGAGGAGAAGCAATTGCACTCCACCCTGATGGCCACTCTACGATCCATATCTAACACCTCTATGCGGCTACTGTTCCATGCTGCTAACGCCAGCAGAGTGGGCCTCATCATGAGACGTCAGGCCTGGCTCCGGCATTGTGATTTTGCGGAACCCTTTAAGGCGTCTTTTGCTAATGCCCCTTTCGATGGTTCTGCCCTTTTCGGCAAAACCGTGCGAGATACCTTGGTCCAGAGCGAAAAAGACAGAAAGACGTTGTCTGCCGTCAGAGTCCACTTCTCTGCTCCCCAGAGGTCCTTCTCTAAGAACAAAAAGGGTCAGAAGAAGATGTGGTTCCAGAAGTCGCAACAGTCCCGTCCCGGACTCCCAATCCTTCTGTGGCAGAGGAGGGCAGGGTAGACGCCGCCCTAGAGGCAGAGGGGGCCCGTGGAACTTTGGATCCAGAGAACCCTTCTTGGACCAACCCACGCAACACCCCTGAGGGGTTGCCCGACTGCGCCACTCTGGAGGCAGTCGGGGGGGGCATTTCTCGAAGCATCCAGCAGCTTGGGAGTCCATCACAACAGACCGCTGGGTGCTTCGCATTATATCCAGAGGATATCAGATTCCCTTTTCTCGCTGCCCACACAGCCCCAGATACCTCCTCAATGTTCCACCCGATCAGAGGGAGGCTGCAGCAATGGAAATCCAACATTTGCTGGAAAAAAGAGCCATCCAACACATCCCCCCCAGACCAGTGTGGGTCCGGGTTTTACTTCAGGTTCTTCTTGGTGCCAAAAAAGACGGGGGACTTGAGACTAATCCTCGACCTCTCTTCCTTGAACCTGTCAGTAACCAAAGAGAAGTTCCGCATGGTTACTCTTCAATCCATTCTCTCTCTTTTGCGGGAGAAGGATTGGATGTGCTCTATAGACCTCAAGGATGCGTACTATCATATTCTGATGGACAGGCGATCCAGGATGTTCCTCCGCTT
This sequence comes from Protopterus annectens, assembly GCF_019279795.1. Lineage (NCBI taxonomy): Eukaryota > Metazoa > Chordata > Ceratodontiformes > Protopteridae > Protopterus > Protopterus annectens. Next base: position 855,705,804 of record NC_056739.1, read on the forward strand.
CCGGCTAGGAGCCAGTCATTTCCAATTCAGGGTCCTCCCCTTTGGTCTCACCACAGCCCCCAGGGTGTTCACCAAAATATTAGCAGTGATAGCGGCCCACCTGAGGCTCCAGGGAGTTCAGGTCTTCCCGTACCTGGACGACTGGCTGCTGACCACCCCGACAAGGCATCTACTCTGTGCAGTCAGAAACTGCTTTCTTCGTCTAGCTCCCCGGCTGGGGATCACTATCAACATAGAGAAGTCGTCTCTTATTCCGACTCAGATCATAGACTTCATAGGGGCCAGATTAGACACAAACAAACTCCTAGCTTTCTTGACCACAGACCGGCTATGAACCCTGAGGCTGCACGTGCGGGCCATTCTACAATCTCCAGCTCCTCCGGCGGAATTGGTCCTGAGGGCTCTTGGCTCAATGGCGGCGGCAATCCACCTATTGCCGATGGCACATTTGAATATGAGGGTCTTACAATGGACCCTTCAGGTCCAGTGGTCCTTTCTTCAGTATCCTCGGAGCCATCCCGTTCCCCTCAGCAGGGCTTGCAAGAGGGCCCTCCTATGGTGGCTCCATTCTCCGGACCTCCAGCAAGGACGCCCCTTTTCCATGACCCCTCCACTAGCCACTGTGACCACGGACGCCTCCCGCCTCGGGTGTGGGGGGCATTGTTCGGGCAGGACAGTCCAAGGCACGTGGGACCTCACTGAGACCTCACTGCATATCAACATCCTAGAGATAAGGGCAGTGCTGTTAGCGTTGCAAGCACTTCAGGACCTTCTTCCTGTTGGACCGATTGCGATTCAGACAGGCAATATGTCTGTTGTCTGGTACCTCAACAAACGGGGGGAACCAGGTCTTATCCACTCTGTCGAGAGGCCATGAGGGTGTGGGAATGGGTGATCTCCACCAACCGCTTTCTCATAGCAACGGACATTCCGGGGCGGTCCAACATCCTAGCGGACAAACTAAGTCGCACCATCATGTTACCATACGAGTGGTCTCTGAATCCCGAGATAGCGAGTTGGATTTTCGCCAAATGGGGTCAACCCTGTTGCGATCTTTTTGCCTCTCCCTCGAACACAAAATGTTACGACTACTTCGCTCTCATTTTCCCCTCCGGGGAACCCCCGAGAGACGCTCTGGTGCATGCTTGGCCTCCCGGTCTTCTTTATGCTTACCCTCCTCTTCCTCTAATGATGAAGTTTCTTCAGAAAGCCAGCCGGCTGGGGAGCAGGATTATCCTCATTGCCCCGTTTTGGCCTTGTCAAACCTGGTTCTCTTACCTTTGTTCTCATCTGGTGAATCCTCCTTGGATTCTGGATCCCCGTCCAGATCTGATATCCCACCCCCTAGAGCTCCCAGTCCCGAACCTGGACAGTCTCAAGCTCACAGCTTGGCTGCTCCAGTTCCACTCGTAACTAGGACTCCCGGTATCTCTTCTCCAGTTAAAACTATTCTAGTAGCAGCGCACAAGCCTTCTACTAGAAAGATCTATAGTACACCCAAAACAAAAAGCAAGGCAATAACCAAGAAACGTCAATGTAAAAGTCCACAGCGAGAATGAAGTAGAAACCAGGAACTGTATCCAAAATAGTTTATTGAACCACACAAAAAAATCCGTCAAGCGCTTTCGCTCAGTTGATACTGAGCTTTATCAAGATAAAAAACTTCTGGCAATTGTTCTTACTTAAATATAAACATAATTGATCATGTGATCAATTAATTAAACTTAGTTAATTAAAATTCGTAGATAAGTTCTTAAAGCTGTCACACCATAATGGTTCACTTACATATCACAAAACTTGAAACTGCCTATGAAAAACTAATTGTATGGATAAACACTTGATGTAAAACAATGTGCAATAAAAACTTGTTCATATTCTAAAAACGTAGGTTCCTTATTAATGATTTAAATACATTGATAATACCATTGAAACAATATTAAAATACTTATGCATATATCAAAATCATGGACCTCTATTTTATAATTTGGCCTTAATTTTAAAACACTGCTAAGATTTATATTTTCATTAAGACCGGGCCATTTACCTGCATCTAATTTTAATTGCCATAAGAGCTCTTTGAATTCCAGTTTAGTCTCCCAATCTCCTCCCCTATTATCAGGTTCTAACTGCTCTAAAACAATAAATTTAAGCTCCATGTTAGGGCACATCATTGAATGTTTGTAAAAGGCATTGGATTCTTTCTTCTTACAAACATCGTAAGTGTGCTCGTAAATTCTTCGTCTCAGTGTTCTTTCTGTTTTTCCTATGTAAAAACTGTGGCATTTTGTGCAAAAACCTAAATAAACCACATATTTTGTGCCACAGTTAGAATACCTATTAGCCTGAAACAAGTACTTTCTTCATGGAATGTATAAAGAATGACTATTGATAATTGCTGTACATTGTTTGCACATTCCACACTTGTATGTTCCCTTTCTACGCCCATCACCTGGTGTGCCCACCATCTGTTTTCTTTCAGATAATTCCTTCATGTTAGTATCCCTACGTCTAACAAATTTGGGGTGATCAGGGACAACCTGTCTTAACTCCTCATGGAGTGTGAGGACCGGCCAATGACCGCTTCCTCTGTTAGACCTGAATTACTGGAAAAAGTGTGAATGTAGCTACTATGACAAACATTCTGAAAGTCGATGTCTACCTTTCCCACCTGCATATCAGTCAACCCTAATAGAGGGGGATATTTTTCATTCCTATGTCGAAGTGTCTCTTGGGATAAAGCGTTCACTAATTGGAGAGGATAGCCTCTTTCCAGAAATCTCTCCTTCAGAAAATCCACCTCCTCCAAAAAGTAGTCTGGAGTACTGGACATTCTGGAGGCACATATAAACTGCCCTTTGACAATTCCTTTTTTTTGATAAAATGGGTGACTGCTTTCGAAATGCAAGTATGAATTTGAATATGTAGGTTTCCTGCATACTTTAGAGACAAACTTGTTGTTAATGACATCTTTGACAAGGGTGACATCCAAATAATTCAAAGTGTCTTTACTAACCTTGTGTGTAAATGCCAAAAATGAAGTGGTAGAATTAATGTAATCAACAAAATCTTGAAAATCAGTTTCCGTTCCACACCATAAAAGACAGATGTCATCCAGGTATCTTACATAATGTTTTATATGCTTTGCCCAATCTGTTGTAAATATGAAAGTTTGTTCCCATTTATGTAATACTATGATGTTAAGTTGTCAATCTCGCCTTCATTCTTGCTGGATGGGTTCGGAGCCGATCCTCGGCTCCGACTCGGCCAATACTAAAGCTCGAGAGCTAATTCCACCGGCTCGAGGCTCCCCTATATCCCACAATGCTAGGCGGTAACTACTCAGATCTCGTTTGCCGCTATAGCTGACGAGGTGCTTTTTCTACCGGCTCAGGCAGGTTAGTGGATTTTTTACCTTTGAGGTAGTAATAATTCCCCCCTTTCTTTTAGTCAGAAATATTGTTATTGTTAGTTTTAATATTTAGTTCTATTGACCCTAATTTTCGATTCCCAACCCCTCTTATTGTTGTTCTAGGCCTTCGGCCCTTCCCTCACCCCAGTCCCTTTTTAAGTTAGTGTTGTAGGGGCTTGTGTGTATGTGTTTTTGCTACATAACTTTAATTTTGTTAGTATAGAGTGTCTGTTTTGTGTGTTTGAGACAGCCTCTCTTACCTTAATGTCTAAGGATAAGGTCTCAGGCTTCAAGAAGTGTGACTCGTGCTGTCAGAAAATGTCTCTGACAGACGGTCACACTTCTTGTGTGTATTGCCTGGGACCTGTGCACCTGCAGGACTCATGTGCTGTCTGCCATGGTTTCAGCCCTCGAGTCCTGCAGGAACGCAAGAACAAGCTCATCTTGCGGGGCTTGTTAAAGCCCGAAGGCCCCCCGACTCAGTCTGGGTCGGGGAAGCCTTCAAAAACTTCAAAGCAGTTGACTCCTGCTCTTGAGTCGACTGTTGAGAAGTCGAAGCAGGCTTCGTCATCGGCTCCGGCCGGAGCCGATGTTCTTAGGCCTCATACCGTTACCTCGGCTCCGGCTGAAGCCGAGGCTGATAAGTCTTCATCGGCTCCGATACCATTATCGGAGCCACTTTCCAAAAAGAGGTCCAGATCCCCCTCCATCGGATCTGTTCTTAAGCCTCATGCCGTTACCTCGGCTCCGGCTGGAGCCGAGGCTGATAAGTCCCCATCGGCTCCGATACCATTATCGGAGCCATTTTACAGAAAGAGGTCCAGGTCACCCTCCATCGGATCTGTGCACTCGGCGCCAGGATCCCCTCTCCTTTCGGAGCGGAGTCACAAAACCCATTCCTCTCGGTCTTCCAGGTTGTCAGACCATGATTTACAGAGGGTGGTGAGTAGACTTCTTAAGTCCGAGGCACTGGCCCAAATGCTCCATAGCCCGACTCATCAGTCAGTGGCTATTCCCGTTCCAGATTACATTCCTCCTCCGACTCCTTCGAGTTCGGAGCCAAGGCTTGTTGGAGCCATGACTGTCGGTGCGTCGGATCCGATACCTTCCATTTCAGCTCCGTCGTCTGCTCCGATCTCCTCTTTGGAGGGATCTCGGCGCCGGGCTTTCCTCGTCGGCTCCGAGGGGGCGAGTGGCATCGGACCCTTGTCCGACCCCGCTCTCCCTCTCGGGCTTCGGCTGGTGAGTTCGGCTCCGACATCGGCTTCGGAGCCGTCTCTGTCGGTGCCGGGAGGGGTCCTTGTCTCTTCGGAGCGAGGGCCTCGGGCCTTGCCTGACAGAGATGCCTTCGAGGTCATGCGGAGTGTGCTAGAACCAGGTTCTGCCCCACAGTCAGCTCCCTCAGCCCCTCCATCTACAGTGCCTGTGGTGATTTCTACTCACCCCCTTGTCTCACACCGCAGAGAACCAACTCCTCAAGATTCCCCATTGGGAATTTCCTCCTCTTCCGAGGTCTCTCCTGACCCTGCAGGAGATCCCCCTAGGAAGAGGCAGTGCAAGAGGAAGCACATTGACTCACCTGAGTCTATCACCTCTGACACTGACTTAGAGGAATCCGAAGGGTCCCCTCGTTCCCCCTCTGAGGATGTCTCCTTTGTGGACATCCTTGAAATCCTCAAACAGAGGGGGAATTGGCCAGCCCTTAACCCTTTGGAGGATGAGTCAGTGTATCTTGAGGCGTTTGGTTATCGCCCTTCTACCTCCTGGGTGTCCTTTCCCTTTGACCCCCTTATGGAAGTGGTGGCAAGGAAGGCTTGGACGGCTCCTGACTCAGTGGAACCCACCCCGAGGAGACCATCCAAATTCATCACTGCCCCCAAAGACAAACAGTTTTTATCCAAAGGTGTCCCTGTTGATGCCATGGTGGTGGCTGCGGCCACAAAGAAGGAATTAGCTGATCCTTCGGTTCCTGTCCATCCTCCTAATAAAGAATCTAGGACCATGGACAAGTACGGCAAGCGGATGTTCTCGTCAGCGACTATTTCAATGCGGTCGCTGAACTACTTATGCCACTTCACCCGTCTCCAAAGAGATTTACTCAAGGATATGGGTGAACTGATGAAGGATCCTACAGCTGAGGGGTTCAAAGACGCAATGAACTCCCAGTTGGCAACCCTAAATTCAATTGTTAACTCCTTCTTGCGGCTGGTCTCGTACGCAGCAGATGGAGCGAGTAGAGCCGCAGGCACAGGGGTTGCCTTACGAAGGCACGCCTGGATGCGGCTATGCAACTTTGCGGACCCTTTCAAGGCGTCCTTCACCAATTCCCCCTTTGATGGATCATCATTGTTTGGTCCACAGGTGAAGGATACATTGACCAGGTGCGAGGTGGAAGGTAAGACTCTCTCTGCCGTAGGAGTCCGTTTTTCTACCCCTTCTAGACCCTATCCCAAAGGTCAAAGGGGAGGAAAGATGTGGTTCCAAAAACAATCCCAGGGAGTCTCATCTGACGCACAAGGCCGATTCCCCTCTAGAGGCAGAGGGGGGAATAATAATAGATGCCGCCCCAGAGGCAGAGGAGGTCTGCAAAACCAGGGTAGCAGAGAGATGTTCTCTGACAAACCCTTTCAGCACCCCTGAGGGGCTGCCCGGCTGTCCGCCTTCGGAGGCAGTCGGGGGAAGATTATCACTGTACCCAAAAGCCTGGCTTTCCCTAACTCAAGACAAATGGGTACAGTCGATCATATCTGAGGGTTACAAAATTCCCTTTATTCATATTCCAACCCAACCAAAAAGATCCCTTCCAGACGTTCCACCCGGTCTAAGGGAAAAAGCAGCATTAGAAGTTTCAAAGCTGCTATCAAAAAGAGTCATCCAATCAGTCCCAGCAGACCAGCAAGGATCCGGAATCTACTCCAAATTCTTTTTGGTACCGAAAAAAACAGGGGACTGGAGACCCATACTGGATCTCAGCCACTTAAACAAGTTTGTCAAGAAAACAAAATTCCGGATGGTCACGCTACAGTCCATTCTACCCTTCTTGGGTCAGGACAATTGGATGTGCTCGATAGATCTTCAGGATGCGTACTACCACATCAAAATGAACCGACGCTCCAGGAGATATCTCCGCTTCAGGCTGGGAGCCAGTCACTACCAATTCAGGGCCCTGCCCTTTGGTCTCACTACAGCCCCCCGGGTGTTCACCAAATGCATGGCAGTGGTCACGGCTCACTTGAGGTGCCAGGGATTCCAGGTGTTTCCATATCTGGACGATTGGCACCTTACTGCCACCACCAGACATCAGCTTCTCCTATCCAGGGATTTCACCATTCAAACCTGTCGAGCTCTAGGCATTTCAATAAATTTCGAAAAATCTGCCTTGTCGCCTTGTCAGCCTATTACTTTTATAGGCGCCACATTGGATACACAGACCCTTTCAGCCAGACTCACAGAGCAGAGGGTTTTAGACATCCGGAACAAAGTATCCCTTCTATTGCAATTTGTCAAAGTCAAAGCCAGACTGGTATTGAAGGTACTAGGACTCATGGCAGCAGCTATTCCCCTTCTCCCCTTAGCTCACCTTTACATGAGGATCCTCCAATGGATGCTCTTTACGCAGTGGTCCTTTCAATGACTCCCAATGTCCCATACCATACTGATAACTCAAGTATGCAAGAATCAACTGTCTTGGTGGGTCACGTCACCTCAACTTCTCCAAGGAAGACCCTTCACTCCCCCCCCCCCCAGTTGCCACATTGACAACAGATGCCTCCCTGATCGGGTGGGGGGGGGGCATTATCAGGGCAGGACAGTCCAGGGCACGTGGCAACCCTTTGAGTGCCACTTGCACATAAATGTCTTAGAGATGAGAGCAGTGCTTTTAGCGTTGCAAGCCTTTCACGACTCTCTTCCCAAAGGGACTATTGCAATTCAAACGGGCAACATGTCCGTGGTGTGGTACATCAACAAACAAGGCGGAACCAGATCATACCCTTTATGTCGAGAAGCACTCAGACTTTGGCAATGGGCGATCTCTTCTCAGCGTTTTCTGATGGCGACGCATATTCCCGGGAAATCCAACGTCATTGCAGACAAGTTGAGCAGAGCAATTCTCATGCCACACGAGTGGTCTCTAAAGAAATCAATTTTAGAAGAGGTATTTCTAAGATAGGGCCAACCTTGCTGCGATCTTTTTGCTACTCCCCAAAACAGCAAGTGTCAAGACTTCTTCACGCTCTTCCCGTTACCAGGCCATCCCACCAGAGACGCTCTAGTCCACGATTGGCCCCGGGGACTTCTGTATGCCTTTCCCCCCTTTCCACTGATACCTCAACTAATTCAGAAAGCCATCGCCTTGAGAGTGACAATGATCCTCATTGCCCCTTACTGGTCTCGACAGATATGGTTCCCCTTTCTTCATCGTTACCTTTTGGAGCAGCCTTGGCATCTGGACCCAGTACCAGATCTGATTACCCATCAGTCGGGTCAGCTGCACCAATCTCTGTCTTCTCTAAACCTCACAGCGTGGTTTCTCCAATTCCTACCTTAGCCAGGCTTCCCTCAATATCTCGCTCGGTCCGAGATATCTTGATAGCCTCTCATAAATCCTCTACCCGGAAGATTTATACTGGTAAATGGAAATGTTTTTCCCTTTGGGCATCATCGAAAAACATAGATCCCTTTACTGCACCTATCCAGTCTATTTTAGACTTTCTAGCAGAACTTTTTCATTTAGGATCTTCTGCATCAACCATTAGAGTTCAATTGGCTGCCATATCAAATTTTCATGTTGGTGTCTCAGAATCCAGCATCATGGCTCACAAACTCTGTAAAGCCTTCTTAAGAGGTGTATTTCTTCTCAAACCTCCAATCAAAGACCCTCCGCCTCAATGGGATTTGAACTTGGTTCTGGCATCTTTAATTCTTCCCCCCTTCGAACCAGCAGCTTCATGTTCTCTGAAATTGCTTTCTTGGAAGACACTTTTTCTGGTAGCTATAACTTCAGCGAAAAGAGTATCAGAACTCCATGCTCTATGCAGTCGTCCTCCTTACTTAGTTTTTCACAAAGACAGGGTATCCCTCCGGACTAATCCATCCTTTTTACCAAAAATTTCTTCTCAAATTAACCTAAACCAAATTATTGATCTCCCCGTTTTTTTCCCTAACTATTCAAATAGGTCAGAGCAAAAGCTGCATTTTTTGGATGTTCATCGCCAGCTGAGATATTACTTAGACAGGACTAAACAACTCAGGAAATCTGATCAATTGTTTCTGTCATATGCAGAAGGTAGATTGGGCCTTCCAGTCACTAAAGTATCTCTTTCTAGATGGCTCACGTCTACAATTACTTTCATCTATGAGATCAGACATCAAAAATTATCCTCAAGACCTAGAGCTCATTCAACTAGGGCATTAGCTACATCCATAGCCTTTCAGGACAGGTTGCCAATAGATTCAATTTGTGCAGCAGCCACCTGGGCTTCTTCTCATACATTCATTTCACATTACAAATTGGACATGGTTTCCAGAAGCCGTGCCAATTTTGGTTCCACTGTTCTCAAGAGTCTGTTCCGATAGGCCACCCGGGATAAGGTGCTAGGGACGCGGTCCCATCCAGCAAGAATGAAGGCGAGATTGACAACTTAACATTAAGAAGTTATGTACCTACCATAACGTTCCATGTTAGTTGTCTTCTTCTCGCCTTCTTTCTTAAGGCCTCCCTCCTTCCCCCAAGCCTGGACAGACCGACCGAATTCTTTTGTGTTTCTTCTTCTGAAATTTGTTACTCCATTATTTGGAGAATAGTATTGCTTGGTATAGCTATCAAACGAGATCTGAGTAGTTACCGCCTAGCATTGTGGGATATAGGGGAGCCTCGAGCCGGTGGAATTAGCTCTCGAGCTTTAGTATTGGCCGAGTCGGAGCCGAGGATTGGCTCCGAACCCATCCAGCAAGAAAGAAGGCGAGAAGAAGACAACTAACATGGAACGTTATGGTAGGTACATAACTTCTTATTTGCGTAAAGGGTGGCACACGAAGCACCCATCGTCACACCCATCTTTTGTCTATATACTTCACCATTGAAGCAAATAAAGTTATTCACAAGAACTATTTCCATAAACTCTACCAGTAAATTGGTACCATTTGCATTGAGGTTAGCTTCATTGACTAAAACCTCATTAAACCATTCTAAACCTGTAGAATGGGGTATACTAGGAAATAGCTGTATTATGTCTATAGTAATCATAAAGAGATCAGGATGATAAAGGTGCAGGCCAATACCCCTAAGAAAATCCCAAGAATCCTTGCATAAATACTTTAAAGATGCAACAAATTTCTTTAATACATGGTCTATAAATTTACCTAGGGGCTCCGTGATGCCTCCTTTACTGGAAACAATGGGCCTAAATTCCAAAGGATTGAGACCTTTGTGAACTTTCGGAATGCCGAAGATCACTGGAGTTCTTAGTTTGGGAACAGACAAATAATTGTACAATTTCTCATTAATGGCACACTGCAGTAGATGGTCCATCAACAAATAATTAATTTTAGAATAGGCCAAGTGTAACTCATTTTTAGAAATCAAATCATATTGTTCAGAATCCTGTAACATACAATGAATGCGAGCATCATAATCCGTGGTGTACATTAAAACCAACCCACCCCCCTTGTCTGGCTTCATCACCCTGCACCTCTCTTCTCTAAGGAATCTTATTAAGTTTGTTTCATCCAGACTCAAATTTGATGGAACTGTGGAAAATTTCCTGTTATTATTCTAAAATTAATTATTTGTTGATGGACCATCTACTGCAGGGTGCCATTAATGAGAAATTGTACAATTATTTGTCTGTTCCCAAACCAAGAACTCCAGTGATCTTCGGCATTCCGAAAGTTCACAAAGGTCTCAATCCTTTGGAATTTAGGCCCATTGTTTCCAGTAAAGGAGGCATCACGGAGCCCCTAGGTAAATTTATAGACCATGTATTAAAGAAATTTGTTGCATCTTTGAAGTATTTATGCAAGGATTCTTGGGATTTTCTTAGGGGTATTGGCCTGCACCTTTATCATCCTGATCTCTTTATGATTACTATAGACATAGTACAGCTATTTCCTAGTATACCCCATTCTACAGGTTTAGAATGGTTTAATGAAGTTTTAGTCAATGAAGCTAACCTCAATGCAAATGTTACCAATTTATTGGTAATGTTTATGGAAATAGTTCTTGTGAATAACTTTATTTGCTTCAATGGTGAAGTATATAGACAAAAGACGGGTGTGGCGATGGATGCTTTGTGTGCCTCCCTTTATGCAAACATAGTATTACATAAATGGGAACAAACTTTCATATTTACAACAGATTGGGCAAAGCATATAAAACATTACGTTAGATACCTGGATGACATCTGTCTTTTATGGTGTGGAACGGAAACTGATTTTCAAGATTTTGTTCATTACATTAATTCTACCACTTCATTTTTGGCATTTACACACAAGGTTAGTAAAGACACTTTGAATTATTTGGATGTCACCCTCGTCAAAGATGTCATTAACAACAAGTTTGTCTCTAAAGTATACAGGAAACCTACATATTCAAATTCATACTTGTATTTCGAAAGCAGTCACCCATTTTATCAAAAAAAAGGAATTGTCAAAGGGTGGTTTATACGTGCCTCCAGAATGTCCAGTATTCCAGACTACTTTTTGGAGGAGGTGAATTTTCTGAAGGAGAGATTTCTGGAAAGAGGCTATCCTGTCCAATTAGTGAACGCTTTATCCCAAGAGACAATTCGACATAGGAATGAAAAATATCCCCCTCTATTAGGGTTGACTGATATGCAGGTGGGAAAAGTAGACATTGACTTTCAGAATGTTTGTCACAGTAGCTACATTCACACTTTTTCCAGTAATTCAGGTCTAACAGAGGAAGTGGTATTAAGACATTGGCCGGTCCTCACGCTCCATGAGGAGTTAAGACGGGTTGTCCCTGATCACCCCAAATTTGTTAGACGTAGGGATACTAACATGAAGGAATTATTTGAAAGAAAACAGATGGTGGGCACACCAGGTGACGGGCGTAGAAAGGGAACATACAAGTGTGGAATGTGCAAACAATGTACAGCGATTATCAATAGTCATTCTTTATACATTCCATCAAGAAAGTACTTGTTTCAGGCTAATAGGTATTCTAACTGTGGTGGAGCTTAAATGTATTCTTTTAGAGCAGTTAGAACCTGATAATAGGGGATGAGATTGGGAGACTAAACTGGAATTCAAAGAGCTCTTATGGCAATTAAAATTAGATGCAGGTAAATGGCCCGGTCTTAATGGCAATATAAATCTTAGCAGTGTTTTAAAATTAAGAAAGGCCAAATTATAAAATAGAGGTCCATGATTTTGATATATGCAAAAGTATTTTAATATTGTTTCAATGGTATTATCAATGTATTTAAATCATTAATAAGGAACCTACGTTTTTAGAATATGAACAAGTTTTTATTGCACATTGTTTTACATCAAGTGTTTATCCATACAATTAGTTTTTCATGGGCAGTTTCAAGTTTTGTGATATGTAAGCGCACCATTATGGTGTGACAGCTTTAAGAACTTATCTACGAATTTTAATTAACTAAGTTTAATTAATTGATCACATGATTAATTATGTTTATATTTAAGTAAGAACAATTGCCAGAAGTTTTTTTTATCTTGATAAAGCTCAGTATCAACTGAGCGAAAGCGCTTGACGGATTTTTTTGTGTGGTTCAGTAAACTATTTTGGATACAGTTCCTGGTTTCTACTTCATTCTCGCTGTGGACTTTTACATTGAAAGATCTATTGTAGCAAATGGAAACGTTTCTCCATTTGGGCTGAACGCCAAAAGTTGGCTCCTTTCACAGCTCCTTTTCTCGCTGTATTAGACTTTGTCAGGGCTGTTTAATCAGGGAGCTAGCTCCTCCACAGTCGAGGTTCAACTAGCAGCTATCTCTCATTATCACGTGGAAAATGAACTGGGCCCTTTGATCACCACAAAATTGTGTAAGACCTTTTTGAAGGGCATCTTTCTGCTCAGACCTCCAGTGAAGGATGTAGTCCCTCCTTGGGATTTAACACTGGTGCTTCAGGCCTTGACAGCTCCCCCGTTTGAGCCTGCAGCTTCAGTAGATCTTAAATTCTTGTCATGGAAAACGGCCTTTCTTGTCGCTGTCACCTCGGCTCGAAGGCCCTCTGTGTAAAAACCCCATACTTGACCTTTCACAAGGATAGAGTTTACCTCAGGACCAATCCCTCTTTTCTTCCCAAGGTTGCCTCTGAATCAAATATTAACAAGTCCATTAACCTGCCGGTCTTTTTTCCAAATTACCGTAACAAAGGGGAATACAAATTACACTCATTGGATGTGCATAGACAACTTTGCTTCTACATCCACAGGACATCTGGTCATAGGAAATCCGACCAGTTGTTCGTCTCCTTTGCCAAATTTAACTTGGGTAAATCAGTGTCTAAAGGTACACTGTCTAGATGGATTTCACAGTGTATCCTTCTAGCATATGAAAGTTCTGGCAGGCCCGAACCTCAGGGAGTCCATGCCCACTCTACTCTATCTATGTCTACCTCTGCGGCTTTTAGAGCTAGAGTCTCTTTGGATGATATTTGTTCGGCAGCCACTTGGGCCTCATCTCATACCTTTATCAATCACTGTAAATTGGATATTATCTCCAGAGGGAGAGCATCCTTTGGCTCTGCAGTGCTTCGGAACATCCTTCCATGAAGGCCGCCCAAGGTTCAGGTAGTTGGGGACTCTGTCCCATAGGTTGCTGCACAAATGAAGTTAAGTAATTCAGATTAAGAAGTTATGTACTCACCATAACGTTTGGGTTTGGAGGGTGGCTTAATGGTTAAGGTGTTTGCCTTACAAACACAAGGTGCAGGGTTTGAGTCTCGCAAGGGATAATTGGCTAGGCTTAAAATGGTTCGCAAGGGCAGATAGCTTAGTACTAACCTATGGAAAAAAAAAAAAAAAAAAAAAATCTGAGTAGGTAAACTTCATTTGTCAGCAACTGTCCCTCCCTCCTGCCCCCTCACTTGCGAATATATTCATACTCAGGTCCATGGGTTTTTCCCACCTTATCTTGAGAATAATAATTTTCTAGCAGTTTCTGCTGTTTGGGCAAACTTGATCTGAGGTCGGTCAGGGTTGGCAGGGGATTATGGGTAGGGGGAGGAGCTTGGAGCTCGGATCTAAAGCTGTTGAAAACTGCAGGTTCGGATCCGAGATCTGATCAGATTCCCATAGGTTGCTGACAAATGAAGTTTACCTACTCAGATGGAACGTTATGGTGAGTACATAACTTCTTATTTTTTCTGAATATAGGTTGATGAGCAAAAGTTATCGTTCGTCCAAGATTGCTACTATACAAGGAGTTTGTTTGGTAACTAACCATGCTGCGTGAATTGAGGCAAGAAATCTAAGGATTTTGCATTTTGGTGTGATATGTTGCAGTGAATTGAGATGTATATTATGTAAGGGCCAAGACTGGAATGGGTATCATCTGCTTTAAGTAGTCTTTGTAGTAGGTAGCATTTTCAAGAAATGATCCTTTAATGGGTTTTTAGACAACTTGGTGTTTTGTAACAGGAAGCTTGCCTTTTTGTGATGTACATTAGTAAGTTAACATAGACTATGAGATTAACAGGGATTCCAGTTATCACACAAGATTCCTTTAACATTATAAGATGTATGCTCCCTATGATGGATGGTGGTATAGTGTCAGAGAGCCTAATATAGCTGCTCGGCAAGAATATTAACTTGAGATGTGCCATATTTTTAACAGTGGAATGAAGTAATTGTAAGTTATGGATGACGTGAGACTCAGTGAGTTATTAGTGGAGGGTTTGCTATGTAGCCATGACTAAAAGTGCTTCAAAGGGAATTTAGAGCAAGACATGGGAGGTAAGAACTAAAAATGAGATGAGTAATGAAGTTAAGCTAGACGAGTAACAACCTAGTTACTAGCCAGGCTTGATTGAAATTTTGAGATGCAAAATGAGAAATTGTTTGCTGTTTGGCAAGTTAGTTTGATACTGAGATGCAAGTTGGACTGGCTGCCACCAAGTTGAAGGGGAGTTTGAGATATGTGTTGAGGGAAAAGTAGGAGCCTAGCTGCCACTTAGGGTGGAGAGTTCGAGATGAGGGAGGTTGTAGATGAGTGATGAGAGAGGAGCTGATGGAGAATTGGCTACTTAGTATGAACTGAATGGGGGGGGGGGTAGTTGAGTGTGTGAAGTATTAGTCTGGCAGCCATCCAAGTGCTGGGTGTCCTAGAAGGTGAGATGAGATGTCTGATGTAGAGTGGTGGGTTTAGAGAGCTGTGCCAGCCTACGTGGTACTTAATGTGATTGAGGTTAAGAGGTTAGTGATGAGAGAAGGATCAACAGTGTATTAAGTACTTATTTGGGGGGTGGGGGGGCTAGTCAAGATGTGAGGCAGTAAGCGTGACAACTTGTCTGCTACCTAGGCTGATGGAAGAGTTGAGGTGTGTAACTAAGGAAGGATGAGTGAAAATTGTGTAGCTAACAGCTGGATTCTGTTCAAGAGGGATGGGAAAGGAAAAGAGAGAGGAGCACCACTGGTTAGTGTGGGATAATGTGGTGCGTTACGCAAGGTGAAGGAGACTGCAGAGTGCAAAGGGAAGAATGATATCTGAAGGGTGTGCTTAAGAACTGAGCAATGATAGTTGGTTGTGGAGATCTGAGGGCGAGTTATCAAAAGAGGGTAGGTGAGAGCCCAAGAGACTTAAGTGGAAGTGTATTGGGGGGTGAGGTTGGTGAAAGTCTTGTTGAAAGAGGTAGGAGTGTGCAGTAAATTTAAGTAGTGAATGGAATTGGGTGATAACGTGTACGTTAGAAGTTGGTGGTGCCTACAAAGTTTAAATTAAATGACATGAGATGGGTAGGAATGGGGGTAGTGCAGCTGAGCTATTCCCCAGAAGGCACCAAAATATATATTATCTATGCGGAGTACTTGTAAAACTCACCAGTAAAGGGATATTAAGGTGCAAGAGCCTAGTAAGAGAGAGAATAGTCTTTAACCAAGCCGTATGGTTAAAATAAAGGTTAAGGCTGTCACTGGGGGAGGGGGGCTCACAGCACACTAGACAACTACCCTGAGTAATGCTTCCCAAAGTGCCTGAAAAAGTCATGTCTTAATTATTAACTCATTTAATTACTGACCCATTGTCTGGAAATGGCCGGAAGCACTGCCTTTAAAAATAACAAGTCTTTCCCCTCCGCATTGAATAGGACCACTCCAGTAATTAAAACTTAGAGAATCCAACAGTTCAAAAACCAAAAAGGAACACCAGCATGAACAAACTTCCAAAGACCACACTCGGGCCAAATAAACTTAGCGCTTTCATTCACTTTAATAACGTGAACTTCATCAGAAAAAGTAATGTTCCATATACAGGTGTGGATAGCTGATCCTTTGGGAAGGCGAATTTATTATTGAAATTTAGGTGCTCTTTTATGTCTTACCAGGGAGATTTTCTTGTACTTGAGGATGGCATAATGTGAGTCCAGACTTTTTACATTTATTTATTTATTTATTTGCAGTTTAACCGGGAAAGCCCATTGGGCCGAGATTGAGCTCCTTTTTCAATGGAGGCCCGTGGAAAAAAGCTCCATGTATAGACATACAAGTCAAAAATGATCAGAAGTAATACAAATATTAAAAACACAAAAACTGAAGTACAAAATCAAACAGAAATAATGCAAAAATTAATAATGCAAAAATCAAGAGGAGTTGAATGCAAGGTGTTATACATTATAAAAGTAACAGAGATGTACTAGTGTGAATAAAAACAGTAGAGAAGGGGTTTATGTAATTAGTGATATTAGTAGCTTTTGCACCAAATTGAGGTACTAATTGATTGTAAGTGGGGAGAAAAATACCTACAATATCTAGTGAAAAAAGAGAGTAAGTGTGTATATTAGGTAGAGGAGATGGTGAAATAGGGAAGGCTGATATTAAGGGGAAACTACGGAAGAAGGATGAAGGGAGAGGGAGTAAGGGGAGGGAGTAAGTAGGCAGAAGTTGAGGGGTGAGATCAGCAACACTCCCGGGTAGAAGAAAGGTAGGAATGGAGCAAGGTCTTGAATGTGGAGAGGTCCTTGGTAGTTTGAATATGGGGGGGGGGGGGGGGTTCTATTTTCGTGCCAGGGAAAATGACAATAGTAGTTGTTCAGGGGTATGTAGGGGTCTGTGCACTTCTAGGAATTTTGATTGTTGGATCTGAGTGAGCAGTCAGGAAGATGCATGGTTAGGATTGAGGAGAGGGAAGGGCATTGGGATGGCTTGAAGATGAGTTTATGAGCAGTGGATAGCTGAATGTAAGTGAGATAGTTGGGGAGCTCTAGCCAGTTCAAGGTGTGTAAGGCATTGCAGTGGTGAGATGAGGATTTGGAGCTGATGGTGAATGTAGCCATTTTGTTATAGCATGATGCTAGTTTGGTCTTATGGTTTGCATGTAGGTTGCTAAGGAGAGGGGCTCCGTACATGAGAGAGGGAAGGAGGTAGGTGGTAGAGAGGGTAAGCTTTGTAGAAGGGGTAAGATAATGATGGTGATGGTATAGCATTCAGAGTTTTTGGTGAATTTTCTTGATGTTAGTTTGAAGGTGGATGTCAAATTTTAATTGTTCTTCGATGAGGACACCTAGGAGCTTGGTATGGGGGACTATTTTGATAGAGGTTGAGTTTTAGCTTACTATGGAAAAGGAGTTTTTGTCCATTTTGATATTTTTGGATGGGGTAAAGATCATGAGTCTGGATGTTCTTCGTGTTTCACTGTTGCAGTCATTGCATTTGGGTAATCTGCTGGCAGGTTGCCCTCAGTCGGCCTGATTAACAAAGAATTGGGTCCTGCTTTGGTTGCTGTCCCTTCTTCCATGACGTTAGGTTGTCAGGGGTATAAAACATGCAGCCAACGCCATTACATCAGTCTTTCTTGCCGTGCGGTGCCCGAAGCAGAATCAGTTCGCAAGTGCCAGTCGGCCAACTCCTGAAATTTTCATTTTCGAGTTTCAGAACCAAAGTCTTCAACTAAAAAGCTAAGTACCCCGTTGGGGAAACTTTTACTTGCTGCTTACCGATGTCAGTAAAAGTTAATAATTGCATTACTTGTGGGAAGCAAATACCTCATAAGGATTTTCATTTGTAGTGTATTCCTTACCTAGGCCCTGACCACAACGTACCATGCTGTCGGTTTTGTGCTAAATTTAATCAACACAGTATTAAACTTCGGTATATTTTTGCTTCCAAATATTTTGGCTCATGCTTTAATTATCCCAAAATGTCATTGGTTAGAAATCCGACTACCGGAATACCTAAAAAACGCAAAGAAAAAGACAGAGACAGGCCGTCGAGGTCCAAAACTGACGTCGACGCTTCTCCTAAGCTTCTCGCCAGTTCGCTGGTACTCAATGAGGCGCTTTCGCAGCCCCTGATATCCGCTACTTCTGATTCACAGGCCTCTACTGAGACCCATTTGGAGTCCGGTATAATGCGAGATGCTTCAGTTATGGAACCCGAGAATGTCTCTACATTAGATGGGTCCAGAGCCGCTGTGCAGGCACCGGCTTCTGAGGGTGTTTTCAGGCCTACAGATTTCTATATTAGACCGACACCATCTTCAAAACTAAGGCCAAAATCTAAATCTATGTCTAAAAAACTGACGTCTGGGCCACATGTGCAGGCCCCTATGCCTAAAAAACAAATGATGAAAATGGCTGAAGATTTAATTACTCTGATCAGGGGTAGACAACCCCCCCCCCCCCTCTCTAAGAGGCCTAGGCAAGACATTGATTATGAATCTTCTAAACAGGATTCTATTTCTTCTGACTCTTCTAATGAACTGGATTTGTCTATACCTACTTATGAGGACTCTGATGCAGAAGATTCCATTCCTTCTGCTTCTCCCCCCTGAGGATTTTTCTTTTGGGGAAACTTTACATACCTTAAGGGACCATTTCCACTGAGAAAGTCAGGATTTCTCTGAATCTAAAAAGAGACTTAGGGATTTTCTTCTTCTTCGTCAGCATAGGCCTTTGGCTATACCTCCTGTTCTAGACATTGTTGATGATGTCTTTTCAGAATCTAGTATGGCTACTGATTCTCTGCCTTCGGCTCCTTGTAAGCCAGACAGATACTGCAGGGTTCCTGATTCCCACAAATTAATTTTCAAAAATCCTATTGCAGATCCTGAAACCATTTCTCAGGGTCCCAAGGGCATTAAGGCCTCTACTGCTAAAAATCCTACCCCTTCTGATAGAGATTCCAGGGTGCTGGATAGATGGGGTAAGAAGGTTTACACTTATGCAACCTTGGCAATCAGGGCTTTAAACTGTCAATTTCATATGCTTAAATATCAACAGCGTATCATGGGACTGCTTAAACAGATAATTATGTTAATTTCTGACTGTGTGGAAATTAAAGATTTACAGGATTTATTGCATTCAGCTGAACAAGTTGGAAAACATACTTTGCAATGTGGTTTTGATTCTTTGGAGGCCTCTTACAGGGCTACTGTAACTGAGTCTGTGCTAAGAAGGCATGCTTGGCTCAAAGAGCAAACTCTGCCTGATCATGTTAAAACAAAATTGTTGGATGCTCCTTTACAACAGGACCGTCGCATGTTATAACAAAATTGTTGGATGCTCCTTTACAACAGGACCGTCTCTTTGGTAATAAGGCTGAAGAAGTTTTTAAAAAGATGGAAGATAAAGCTAAATCTATGCAAACTGTGAAAGATTTCTTACAAGTGCAACCTCCAAGATTTAGTAGGCACTGTCCTACTAAGAACTGGTCCTTTCCAGTTCCTTCAAGAGCCACTCAAGTCAAACCCAGACATTCCAAAGCCTCCAGGTTTCAGTCACAAGGGGCTTTTAGAACAAAGCAATGGGGTGCCTCCTCCTCCAAATCTGGAAACAACAAGGCACCTCTCTATGGTAAGCAGTCTCAATGACTTACCAAGCACTTACCTTTTAGCCATCCCTTTTGGGAGAAAACTGGCACTTCATGCAAGAAACTGGCAACTTATAACCCAGGACAAATGGGTTTTAAATATAGTATCCAAGGGATACAGATTTCGTTTCTACACATTGCTGATCCCAAACGGATGGCCAGACCTGCCCCCAAATCAGTCGGCAGAGGCCCAGAAACAAGTACTGTCCCTCATGAACATGGGGGCTATTCAGCCATTACCAGAAGAGGAAAAGGGACAAGGTTTCTAATCAAGACTTTTCCTGGTACCCAGAAAAGACCAATCATGGCGTCCAATTCTGGACTTATCTACTCTAAACACATTTCTGGACATTCCAAAATTCAAGATGCTGACTCTTCAACAGTTACTTCCTATGCTAGGCAAAGATGCCTGGTTAGTAACTCTAGACTTAAAAGAGGCTTACCTGCATATCCCAATCAGGGAATCTTGCAGAAGATACCTCCGCTTCAAAGCATGCTACTTGCATTACCAGTTCTCTGCACTGTCCTTTGGCTTATCTACTGCGCCCAGTTTCTTCACAAAGTGCCTGGCTCCAATAATTGCATTTTGCAGGCAAAGAAATATTCAAATATATCCATACCTGGACAATTGTCTAATTCAGGCAGAAAACAGGGACATTCTTCTAAAACATCTGGCGTTTGTAAAAAGGGTTCTAACTTGTCTAGGGTACACCATAAACGAAAAGAAATCACAGCTGGTATCCTCTCAAAAAATTACATTCCTGGGTGCAAGCTTGAATACAACTGCCCAGATGGCTTACCTTACGCCAGAAAAGCAAAATCATTTGGTAACTTACTTCAAACAGGTGGCCACAAAAACCCTGCTATCTGCAAGACAAATTCTGCAAGCCTTGGGGTTCATGGCCTCCTGCATTCTTCTAATTTCATATGCAAGACTGCATATGAGGAATCTTCAGTGGTACTTAAAAAGTTTATGGAATCAACATTGTCACAGCCTGGAAGCAATGGTTGCTATCGTACCTTGCCTGCAACTAGAGTTCCTATGGTGGGCAGAGGTCTGCCACCAAAACAAGGGACTGCCATTCACTCCACCCCCTGCCATCCAAACCCTAACTACAGACACATCAGGCTGTGCTTGTGGTGGTGGTGGTGGTGGTGGGGGGGGGGGGCTCATCTGGCAGGGAAGTGCATTCAGGGCAAATAGAGCCCAAATCAGATGCACCTTCATATCAATCAAAAAGTGATGCTAGTTGTACAGAATGCACTGACAGCCTTCAAGGACTACCTTCATCCAGGACAATTAATGATAAAGACAGACATCACCACAGTTATGTGGTACATAAACAAGCAATGGGGTACACACTCCTACCCCCATTGCAGACTAGCCGTGGCATTGTGGAACACGGCCTTGACCCATCAAGTACAACTACAAGCTCAATTCCTGCCAGGAAAGCTGAATACTCTGGCAGACGAACTAAGCAGAAATCTCATGGACCCACACAAATGGAAACTGGGACTATGGATTTTCAACATGTTGACATCCAAATGAGGGAGTCCAGACATGGATCTTTTTGCCTCACCCCAGAACTATCAAATTCTGCATAAGAAATCATCACAAAAAAGCCTGGAAAGTGGATGCTCTATCATTCAGCTGGAAAAACCTATCTGTCTATGCTTTTCCTCCTCTGCCTCTGCTCTCCAAAGTTCTACTAAACGTCAAACAGGACAAACCAAAAATGATTTTGATTGCTCCAGACTGGCCTCGCCAACACTGGTACCCACTTCTGCACAATGTGTCACACCTTCCACCGTGGCACCTGCCTCAGACACCTTACTTATTGTCTCAGCAGAACAACCAAATTCTGCACACTCGGCTCCAAACTTTGAATCTTGCTGCGTGGCTAATCACCTAAATTCACCCTTAGAATCCCACAGCAAGCCTATGATGGATGTCATTTTGGAGGCAAGAAGACCTAGTACTCGAAAATCTTATGCTGACAAATGGAAAAGATTCTGTGCGTGGAATCAATCACAAGGGATAAGCACAGCAGTGCCCAATATTCCTCAGATTTTACAATACTTAACTGAGATGCTTCACAAGGGCCTGTCCTTTTCTTCCATAAAATCCATGCCCCAACCATTTCAGCTCATTACAACACAGAACCTCCCCTCTTCTCTCATCTTCTGCAAAAACAGTATCTCAGAGGGGCCAAAAACTTAAGACCACCCAGGAGAGCTCCAACCCCTGCCTGGGACCTCAATTTTGTATTGGAAAAACTCACTCTCTCTCCCTCCTTTCGAGCCAGCTGCTACTGCAGACTTAAAATTTCTCTCCTGGAAAACGGCTTTCCTTTTAGCAGTCACTTCAGCTAGAAGGATTTCCGAATTACAGGCTCTTATGGCAGTGGAGCCTTTCATTATTTTTCATGCCGACAGGGTGTCTCTCAGGACCAATCCATCCTTCATGCCTAAGGTAGTATCCAGTGTGGCTCGTAATCAGACCATTCATTTGCCAACTTTCTTTCTCAATCCACAGAAATAGGGGGAGCGGAATCTGCATTCATTGGATGTACACAGACAATTTAGATTTTACTTAAACAGGACAAAATCTCTACGAAAATCTGAACTACTGGTGGCATTTGCTGCAGGGGCAGAGGGAAAGGCTATTTCAAAGCAGACTATTTCCAAATGGATAAGCCATTGTATTCATTTCTGCTATATGCACCATGGTAAAACTATCCCCCAGGGCTGCACCTACTTCTACAGCCTTTCTCAGAGGTGTTCCTACCAGAGACATTCTAGAAGCTGCTACCTGGAGCTCAGTTCATACGTTCACCTAACATTACCATTTACCTTTCTTCTCTAAATTCAGAGCTGGCTTTGCCACTGCTGTCCTGCAGGACCTTATAGCTGGTCCTAATGCTATATAAATCCATCCTCCCAATCATAGCTTTGGGAATCTACCCAAATGTAATGACTGCAACAGTGAAACATGAAGAACATAGTACAGTTGTGTACATTTACCATAAATGTAGATGTTCGAGTGTATTCACTGTTGCAGTCCAGGTTACCCTCCCTCTAACCCCCTGTTTTTCTCTTACTATACCTCTACTTTTCTTTACTATGCTTAACAAACTTTTTGGTATATTTGCTTTTGTTTGGAAGTATTTTTTTGTGTGTTTTTAATTACTTAAATATTTGGCTCCCCATTTGGGGGGCACCTGACATCTGTGGCAAGAAAAACTGATGTAATGGTGTCTGCTGCATGTTTTATACCCCCTGACGACCTGACGTCATGGAAGAAGAGACAGCAACCGACGGAGGACCCAAGACTTTAATCAGGCTGACTGAGGGTAACCTGCCAGCAGATTACCCAAATGTAATGACTGCAACAGTGAATACACTCGAACATCTACATTTATGGTAAGTGTACACAACTGTACTTTTTAGAGGCATTGTGGGCTAGGTGATTATTTAGCATCCAAAACTCAGTGCTGTTGAAAGTAGCCTGAGTTGCATGTAGAGTTTGGGGAGAGATTTGCCAGTGCAGATAGTGGTTGAGTCATCTGCGTATTGAACAAGTTTAGCATTTGGAATACAAAGGTGAAAGTCATTGATGACGATGTTAAAGAGAAGAGGACCCGGGATAGAACCTTGGGAAACACCTGTCAGTGTCAAGGTAGGAGGAGGTACTACTATTCCATTTCACTGCCTGTTGTCTATTTGACAGGTAACTGGAAAACCAGCTGATGGAAGAGGAGGAAAGATTAAGATGAGAGAGTTTGGACAGGAGAAGGCTTTGAGAAATGGTGTCAAAGGCCTTGGATAGGTCTAGGAAAAGGGTAGAAACTAGGTTGCCTGAGTCACGAGCATGGTTGATGTGGTCAAGAAAAGATAAAAGGCCTGTGGTAGTACTGTGTCCAAGTCTGAAACCATGTTGTGTTGGGGTCAGTAGGTGGTTATCAAGAAGGTAGGGTAGAAGTTGCAGATTAATGCATTTTTCAAGAATTTTTTAAATAGGTGACAGAACGGGTATGGGGCAGAAGTTGGAAATGGTGTTGTTGCCCCCTTTGTTTAAAGGAATTATAAAGACTTTTTTTTCCAGAGGGGAGGTACATAGGACTCTTGAATGGAACAGTTGATCAGGTTACAGATGGGGGAAGAGCTAGGCTGTCTGCAGCTAACTTGAGGAATTCAGTAGGTAAGTTGTCTGGTGCAGTGGAACATGGTTTTAACTTATTGAGGAGTTTTTTATATTGTTAACAGGAATGGGTGAAGGGGGGGGGTGGATTTGACTGGAGGGAGAAGTGCATGAGTTGTGGGAGGTTGGGCTGAAGGGAGGTACTGAGCTGGTGGGGAAGGAAGTGATGAGTTTGGCTATTGATTCTGTAAAGGAAGAGTTAAATTTGGAGGCTATGATATGATCTAGAGAGCTTGGGTTAGGACAAGGGTTTTCTTTTCTGCCAGGAATTACAAGGGTAGAGATACTGCTTCAAAATTTCTTTGAGTTGGTTTTGTGATTGCTTTGAAACTTAAAGTAGTAGCATTTGCGGTCGGAAGTGATTTGTTTTTTAACTCTATTCCGAAGTTGTTTGTACTCTGTTAGGAAATTAGGTGTTTTGTATTTTTGGTATAGTTTCCATGATTTATCTTGGATGTGCATGAGGGATATGGTTTCCTTGGAAAGCCAGGGGGGTATTTTAGATTTAACTCTTAGTTCTAGGAGGAGCAATGCTGTTTAATACTTCCTTCATTAATCTACTAAAGTAGATGACAGCATCATCAAGAGGAAGAGATTTCAGAGGGTCCCAGATTTTGTTTTAAGTAGTAGGAGAAGGTTTCAGGGCTGAAGTTAGTGAGGATACTAGTAGAGATATAGTTATGTTGTAGTTGTAGAGGGGAAGGTGATCGTTATGCAAAGGCAGGAAGATGATCACTAAGGGAATCGGGTAAGGTGCCACTATTTGAGATATTATTGGTGTGGGAGACTAATATCCAGTCCAGAATAGTACCAGAGGAGTTCTCTTTGTTAGTTCTGGTTGGAGAGGTAATTAGTTGGGTGTATTTGAAGAGGTTTAGGTTTTGTGAAGCTGTAGATGAGTGAATGGAGGACCAGTTTATGTTTACATCGCCTAGGATAATCGTTTCATTAGTAACATTAGATGAGAAGCAGGAAAGGATATCCTCGAGAATGGTGAATATTGGTTCCAGGTGGTATATAAAGGGCAGCTGTGCATATGTTTTTGTGGTTGTTAATTTTTAGGAGGGTTAAGGTTATTTCAGCAGTAGCGAACTGAGGTATAGGAACTGGTGTATGGTGTTACTGTTAGAGAGGAGGGAAATTGTGTTCTGTCATTTCTTATGATACTATAGTTGGGGGGGGGGCATTTCAGGGTCTTTCAGGTGGGGTTTGAGCCATGTTTCAGAGATGGATAGATTTTTCATTTTTAGATGACCACAGGTTGATGTGCAATCCTTTTTGCTGGTGATGCTTCTCCAGAAATCCCTCTATAGGTAGAAGTGCATACAATAAGCCTACTGTCTGGCCTAAAATATATCTGGTTTTATTACCACGTGACTTCTTGTTTCCTGTCTGTAAAGTTTGTATCTGTTGCAAGCAGTGCATAACCAAACTGTGTTCATTTGGTGCTTTCCTACATTCTCTACTGCTCCTCCAGTAGTCACTTTGTTACATTAGTTTTTAATTTACTTATTTTTATGTATCAGGTTGCTGAACTGAACAACTTGGACCTTTCATTCATGTAAAAGTTACATGGAATGAAAACTAGCTACAATATGATACGCAAGATAAAGTAATGTGTAGATAGCAGCATGTACACAGAGGCAAGAAAAGATAACTGTGTATATGGCAGTTTAAAGGATGTCCTTGGTAGTTAGAATGCAGTCTAGCTGATGTAAATCCTTAAAAAGTCCTTCAACTTAAGAAATTCTAAGGCCGCATTCTTGGGTTACATAGGTTTTCTGTTTTATCTGAGCATTAATTATTGTTAATCAGGATGGATAGTTTGTTGGTAAATTCTGCAGCTATAGAACAGATAAATGGCTGGAAGAGCCACACAGCCAATGTATAGGTTCATAGGGTCTTTGTTAACAGGCAGCCTGGATGACAGTACAGTCTAGCTGTGCAACCCAGAGAGTTTAGTCAGCGATGGCCATACAGCTTCCAGAAGAGTAAGTTTGTGGGTATGTGGTACCTAAACATAAGCTATAAGGCAACCTATGGGGAAAAGGTTTCCAGTCAAGACAGACTGTGGAAGTGGCCAGCATATTACATTGCTTGACATGCAAGGGAAGCTTGTTCCATTAGTAGAGGATAGCTTGTTTATGTTGCAGTTATTTCTGTGATGGAGAATTGTCTAGTAGGACACTCTTTCATAGAACAGAAGATGAGGCAGAGGCCATAGCATAAGAGCTGCTACAGTAGCTAAAGGAATTTGCTTCTTCACTGTATTCCTTTTGTTTGAAAATGTTGTGGTCTTTCTCGTTGTACAAGATTGGAGGGGCACCTTCCATCTGGTGCATTGTGTTGTATGATTGGGCTGATGAATGAAAAATCGAGGATAACCTGGAGAATGACTCTGACTCTGATAGTTAACTGGCCAAAACAGGAGGAGTTCCTAATTATAACAGCTAAGGAGAATTTGATACTAACAAGGTCATCTAGATTTCTAATGACTATGCTAGTATTAATCAAGGTCCTGTTTTATGTGTTAGTGCATTGGATAGACTTGTTTACCAAAGGCAGCCACACCATGTTTTGGGTATTAAACTTAAGGCAATAGTTAGTTGGAGGATGTGAATGCCCATGAAGGAGGTAATAAAAGCACCCAGTTTATAATGATTGGCAAACTTGGTTAGCTAAAAACCTTTATCTGCTTCATTTAAGAGAAGCTGATGCAGTGGATGAACGTAAAACAGTACACACTGCCTACCTTAACCTGGCCAAGGCTTTTGATTACATTCCTCCACTCTGGCATATAGAAAAGCTTAATAAACTAGGTATGAACCACTTCATCACCTGGATTGTCACCTGGCTCACAGGAGATGAAAACGGGGGAAGCTACTTCCGCAACTAGACCAGTCATGAGTGGAGTCTCCCAAGGTTTGATGCTGGGACCTCTTGTGTTTGACATTTACTTAGAAGTAAAAGCCAATACTAATCGGCTCTGGCTAGCTAAGTTTGCAAAGGACAGCAAGCTAGGAGTAGTGATTGAATCCCTAAAAGACCTGGCCATCCTACAGTATGGCTTGTCCCAAACAAATAACTGGTGTCAGAGTCATGG
Organism: Protopterus annectens; assembly: GCF_019279795.1. NCBI lineage: Eukaryota > Metazoa > Chordata > Ceratodontiformes > Protopteridae > Protopterus > Protopterus annectens. Next base: position 855,732,533 of record NC_056739.1, read on the forward strand.
GCTAAACTTAAGTGCCAAACAAATGCATTATTCTCTCCTTTGGAAAGTTGATTCTGCTATGGAGCTAACAGATTGACAAAACACCCCTAAGAGTTGAGTCAGTAGTTTGAGGTTTGGGAACTTATGTAGACAGTGACCTGACTTGACAAGCATGTGTCCACTGTGGTAAGGAAGTCCTGTATTGTGCAGTTCATGAAAAAGGGATTGCTTCTAGATCCAGGGATTTCATTGTTCCCGTTTACTCAACCCTCACTAGGCCAGTCATTGAGTATTGGGAAGGATGCCCACTTGGGTAGATCTCACATTTGATCCCTGATGGAGGGCAAGGATACAAGGAGTTGTTACATTTGAGGTAGGGGACAGGGCAATGGCTGAGTTGCTGCAGAGGTGGTGTTCTGCGACAGCACACCCACTGCATGTCATTCTCTGAGATGTGAAGGAGTGCTTCCAAGGGGGTGGGGATGTAGGCACATAAAGATTCATCTTTGGCAGCAGTATGACACTGCCCATGGTGCCCTGATCTCTTTCCTGGTCCCAAAAATGGATCCCAGAAAACCCTGGGAAGGTAGTTTGGATCATTAGACAAACCAAATGATGAGAGGCCCATTGGAGCAGCTGATGGTCAGCTATGGGTAGACCAGAAAGTATTTATAGTAATGCTTTGGGAATTGTGGCATCGTTTTCAGAGATGGTGTGATACTGCTCAAAACCAGTGTTCCTCCTGCCTCAGATATATGCATACAGAGCTTAAGCACATCTCTCTCTCTCTCTCCTCTAGGGTGTAGACATCTATGGTTGTTCAACCCAATATGGAGAGTCATGTCTTGGCACTAGAAAGACAGCTGTGTTCCTTTCTTTACTCAGCCTGGTGAGTAAAATAATCTTTGTGTCCGACTGTGGAGTCACCCACCATTATTAGATTGCCATGGATGGCTGTAGCCACTGGAGAACATATGGATTATAACTAGAGTGACTTCTCTTAGGTTTGGGAGAAGGTGATGAAGGTTGTGTTTCTGGGCATAGTACCATGTAGATGAGATTTGTCTAATCTGTGTAGGAGGCTTACACAAAGATTTCTTTACAACCTCATCATAAGTACATTTAATGTCCATTAGCCATGCCTGATTTAATTAATTAATTAATTAATTCCATTTGTTTACCTGGAGGCTGAGAGAGAAAAGCTAAACAAGAAATGATTTGGTGGTGAGCTGCTTACTGACATGGTGTATTAGAGGTCATTCTCCAAAGTGATTAGTATTTGCACTTCTCACAAATACTGTCAGTGTAGGATAATAGTAAATTGTATCTGGAAGCATGAGGCAGTTGATAATATTGCCTTAGGAGTCCATGTACAGGCTAGCTAGCAATAGAATGAGACAGTCGACTGTGAACCCGTATCAACAGAGACCAGTGAGTAATCCGAAAAGTTACTACTTAACCTGCAAGCATAGAATGGAAGGAGCCCTGAATTGGATTTTCATATTGACTACTACCTGGTTGCCAGTGTTGGCCTCTCTACAGATACAGGCACCTAGGAGTCAATGTCACTCTGCTCTTTTTCTCACCAGGAGTAAAACAGCAGCACTAATCTCAAGCTGATTCCAGATACCTAAATTGCAGGCTCTCCATTGATTAAAGAGTCTTTTCATAGATGTTGACAAGGTCATTTGGGTTGTTAAGAATCTTCTCTTGATAGTTGCACTTTGGTAGCCTGTTTAGCAGTTCAGCACAGCAGAGTATGGAGCTGTGCACTGGTCTAGTATTAAAACTGAAGATATTATTGGCAAAACAGCTACCAGACTATTTGGGGAAGCCAAACACCCACACACATCACCCAATCAGATACAAATACATATTGCTGTACCACTTTTCCTTCTCTCACCAGCTGCAAAACAGTAATACTAATCATAAGCTACTTCTTGAGAAGTGGGTCATGGGCATACCTCTCAACTTCTTAGAGCAAGAAATCTGGACAAAGCCATAATTAAAAGTGGGACAAACGCCCAAAAAGAGGAACAATTTTAAAATATTGGTCTTAGAAATTTAGAAAGTTGATAGGATAACAGGGTATGGAGTCTGAAACTCAAATGTCTGTCATTAATTTCTAGCTTCGATCTTTAATTATTTGCCAGAAAAACACATTTTATGAATAACGGACCAAAAATCTGAGGCAGAAATCTTGACATTCTGCAAAAATCTGTACAGCTGAGAAGTATGGTCACAGGCAGTCCACTAATTAGTTGGCTATAGAAAGGCTAGGAAGCACTGTCCCTTTGCTTCTCCTATCAAATTACTTCCTGAAAAGCAGTTTTCAGGCTCGTCTGTGATCTGTTGCGTCATTCCAGATATTGCAGATTTTTAACACTATGCTGAGAAGGTGGGTAAATGCTGTAGGCATTGCAGTGTGTACCTAGTTGGTAGGGAGAAATGAAATGGAGGACAACTGATGTCTATGGGGAAGGCCTTTCAGGTATAATCCTATTGTGACAAGCGTGAGCAGATAGATGCAACTGGAAGGACCAAAAGCCAAACTTACATGAAGGACAGGCAGCCCAAGAATCACTGGTTTTAAAAACACATCAAGGACATAAAGAGCAGGGTAAGAAAAGATCTAAAGTACATAAAGGAGCTTTAATTGGCAGACCTTGCAGATTAAACCTGGTCCTGTATTGTCTACCATAAATAAAAATGCTACTTCTCAAATCTTCCCAGAGTTCAAATTGCTAATCCTTTTATCAGTGAAAAATACATCATGCGTGTTTGATAACTGGCAGTAATCAAGAACTTTAACTTAAAATGTATCCTTTTTTTTTTGAATTTTAAAATAAACAAAAGGCAATAAAACAAGCAAAAACCAAGAAAAAAAATGTAAGTGAACTGTAAACTAAGAAATCCAAAATAATTGCAGAGCAGCTTTAGCTGATGGGTCTTATAACACGAAAAAGAGAAATAACCAGCTCCTGTGCTTTGTAATTGATACGATTGTAATTGATACGATTTTGCAGAATTGAACTTGACTGTTGATAAATGTAACTGCTGTCATGTCAGTCATTTAAATACCAGAATGCTGTTCTAGTTTGCTGTTTTCTACTTTAAAAGTGCAACAGCAGCCCATTTTTAAAAACATGGAGAAGACGTATCAACAAAAGGGGGCTGCTCCATCCCTGTTATCTTTAGTGGCACAAGGGTTGCTAGCTCATGTTCTGTTACAGGTTATGGCAGTAGGGATTCTTTTGATGTTCATCGTGTTTCACTGTTGCAGTCATTACACTTGGGTTATCCTGCTGGCAGGCGACCCGAGTTCCAAAGTCTTGGTCCGGTGTTGGTTGCTGTCGCCTCTTTCCTGACGTCAGTGCGCCAGGGGTATAAAAGTTGCAACCAACGCAATTTTCTTCAGTCTTTCTTGCCGCACGGTGTTCGAAGCAAAAGAAGTTCGCAAGTGCCGGTCGGCCGACTTCTGAGATTTTCAAATTTGAATTTCAGAACCGAAGTCTTCAATAAAGCTAAGTACCCCATTGGGTAAACCTTTTTCTTGCTCCAGACCGATGTCAGTAAAAGTTAATAATTGTATTTCTTGTGGGAAGCAAATACCTCATAAGAACTTTCACTCTTAATGTATTCCTTGCCTAGGCCGACCAGGACGTTACCAGTTGTCGGTTTTGTGCTAGATTCAATAAACGCACTATCAAACGTCAGTTAGATTTTGCTTTACATTATTTTGGCCGAAGGTTTAATTACATAATGCCATTGGAACAACCGACGACCGAAATTTATAAAAAACGCAAAGACAAAGAAAAGGACAGGCATCCGAGGTCCAAAACCGATGACAAAGCCTCTTCAAGGCCAGTCGCCGGTTCTCAGTGAGGCGCTTTCGCAGCCCCTGACACCCACTATCTCAGAACCGCAGGCTGTAACTGACAGCCACTGGGAGACAATGAGGCCTTTGGAAACTCAAGGTATTGGGCCTACGGAAACTATTCCCTCAGATGGGTCCGGAGCTGCTGAGCAGGCATCGGCTTCTGACGGTGTTTTCAGACCTTCACAGCTTACAATTAAACCCACTTCAGCAGCCAAGGCAAAGTCAAAAACACCATTAAAGACAAGGAAACGAGTACGGCATTCTCCTGAACAGTCATCCATGCCAAAGAAACAGATGCTTAAAATGGCCGAAGACCTAATTACTTTAATCAGGGTTTCCTATCCCCCTCCTGACAAAAGGCCTAGGCAAGACACTGACTATGATTCCTCTGACCAGGTTTCCATTTCCTCTGATTCCTCTTATGATCAGGGATACTCTCTCCCTCCTTATGAAGACTCTGATGCAGAAGAGTGTATGCCTTCAGCCTCTCCGCCTGAGGATCATTCTTTTGGGGAAACCCTGCACACTATGAGGGAGCATTTCCATTGAGAGTGCCAGGATTATTCAGAATCCAAGAAAAGGCTCAGAGACTTCCTTTTATTGCCTCAGCACAGGCCCCTGGCTATCCGCCCTGTGCTTGATATTGTTGATGATGTTTTTTCTGAATCCAGTCTATCTCCCGATTCTTTACCCCATGCACCAGCCAAGCCAGACAGGTACTACAGGGTTCCTGACTCTCATAAATTTCTTTACAAATCCCTGCTGCAGACCCAGAAACAATTTCTCAGGGTCCTAAAGGGGTTAAGGCTTCCACTGCTAAAAATCCTGTCCCCTCCGATATGGATTCCAGTGCTCTGGACAGATGGGGGAAAAAAGTTTACACTTCTGCTACTTTAGCTGTAAAGGCTTTAAATTGCCAGTTTCACATGCTTAAATATCAACAGTATCTCATGTCATTGTTAAAACAGAAAATGGTGTCAAATTTAGAAAGTCCTGACAGTAAGGAAATGCAGGATTTATTGCATGCAGTTGAACAAGTGGGAAAACATACTCTGCAATGTGGTTTTGATTCATTAGAGGCTTCTTGTAGAGCCGCAGTTACATGCTCTGTTATTCGAAGGCATGCTTGGTTGAAAGAACAAAGTTTACCTGACCATGTTAAAGTAAAATTACTGGATGCACCACTACAGCATGATACTTTGTTTGGTGTTAAGGCAGAAGAAGTATTAAAAAAAATGGAGGATAAAGCAAAATCAATGCAGACAGTGAAGGATTTCTTACAGGTTCAACCACCTAGATTTAGCAGAAACTGGCCTTCAAAAAATTGGTCTTTTCTAGTGTCAGACAGGCCACAAAGAGGCAGATACAGATGCCCAAGAGGCAGATCTCAGCCCCAAGGCTCCTACAGACCTATACAATGGCGTGCTTCAGCCCCCAAAGGACGGGAAGACAAATCACAACCTTATAGGAAACGGCCCCAATGACTTCCCTCTACAAATGCCAAGCACTTACCTTTTGGCAGCACCCCTAGGGGGAAAGCTAGCACTTTTCTCAAAGAATTGGCACATAATCAACCCAGGACCAATGGGTGCTGAATATTGTTTATCAGGGTTACAGGTTCAACTTCCACAATCAAAAGGTATGCCAGTCCTGCCACAAAAGCAATGGGCAGAGGCCCAAAAATAGATTGCTGCTCTTATGGACATGGAAGCTATTCAAAGAGTTCCACAGCAAGAACAGGGACAAGGATTTTACTCAAGACTTTTCTTAGTACCCAGAAAGGACAAAGCCTGGAGACCAATACTGGACCTGTCAATCCTAAATACTTTCCTGGATGTTCCAAAATTCAAAATGTTAACACTACAGCAACTTCTGCCCATGCTGAGCAAGAAGGCTTGGCTAGTGACTTTGGACCTCAAGGAGGCATACCTGCATGTCTAAATCAGACAATCTTGCAGAAGATACCTCCGATTCATAGCAGGCTCAATGCATTACCAATTCTCTGCACTGCCCTATGCACTGGCTTATCTACTGCGCCTAGGGTCCTCACAAAATGCCTGGCACCAGGAATTGCATTTTGCAGACGAAAAGGAATTCGAATAAATCCCTACTTTGACGACTGCCTTATTCAAGCAGAGAGCAAGGACATTCTTCTAAAGCATCTGGCGTTTGTAAAAAGATTACTAATTTGCCTAGGGTACACAGTAAACGAAAAGAAATCAAAACTAGTGCCCTCTCAATAGATAATATTCCTGGTTGCAAGCTTAAATACAACTGCCCAGATGGCTTATCTCACGCCAGACAAACAAAGGCAACTGACTCATTACTTTCAAATGATGGCAACAAAAACCCAGCTCCCTGCAAGAAAAATTCTGCAGGCCATGGACTTCATGGCATCCTGCATTCTACTAATTCCATATGCAAAACTGCATATGAGGAAACTACAATGGTATCTGTAAAGTGTTTGGACTCAGCATTGTCACAGCCTGGAGACAATCATAACTTTAATTCCATGCCTACAGCAGGAGTTTCGATAGTGGTCACAGGCCTGTCACCACAACAAGGGACAGCCTTTCACCTTACGCACAGCCAGGCAGACAATAACAACGGATGCATCAGATTATGCCTGGGGGGCACATATGGCAGGAAAATGTATTCAGGGCACGTGGCCCAAGGAACAAATGCATCTTCACATCAATCAAAAAGAGATGCTAGCTGTTCAGAATGCCCTGACAGCTTTCAAGGACCTACTACATCCAGGACAACTATTAATAAAGACTGACAATACCACAGTTATGTGGTACATAAACAAGCAAGGGGGCACACATTCCTACCCCCTATGCAGGCAAGCCATGACTTTGTGGAACACAGCACTGACCTATCAAGTACATCTACAGGCACAATTCCTGCCAGGAACAAAAAATACACTGGCAGACGAACTAAGCAGAAATCTCATGGATCCTCACGAATGGAAACTAAATCCACAGGTGTTCAGCATGATAACGAGGAAATAGGGACGCCCAGGCATAGATCTTTCTGCCTCCCCTCACAATTACCAAATACAGAAATTCTTCACAAGAACTTATCACTCTCATGCATGAAAAGTGGATGCTCTATCATTCAGCTGGAAGGGCCTGACTGTCTCTGCCTTCCCTCCGATGCCTCTTCTTACCAAGGTGCTCCTAAAAATCAGACAAGAAAGGCCAAAAATTATCCTGATTGCCCCAGACTGGCCATGCCAGCACTGGTACCCAATCCTAAAGAACTTGTCTCAAGGCCCAGCTTGGCTTCTACCTCAAATTCCTCACCTTCTGATACAGCAAAACAATCAGATTCTGCACAGTCAACTCAAAACCTTAAATCTGGCAGCATGGCAGATAATGTAGCCACTCAGACTGCACCTCTCTCTAAAGCTGTTATGGATGTCATTTTAGAAGCCAGGAGGCCCAGCACTAGGTAATCTTATGCAGAAAAATGGGAAGAGATTCTGTGCTTGGAACCAGGCACAAGGCCTCGAACCACTTGTCCCTAATATACCTCAGATTTTACAATACCTAACTGAGATGCTGGACAAAGGCCTATCTTTCTCATCAATTAAAATCCATGCCTCTGCCATTTCAGCTCATTACAATACGGACCCTCCTATTTTCTCACATCCTCTACTATGACAGTACCTCAGAGGGGCAAAAAATATAAGACCCCCAAGGAGAGCACCAGTACCAACTTGGGATCTCAACTTTGTTTTAGAAAAACTCACATTGCCTCCTTTTGAACCAGCCAGCACAGCTGATCTAAAATTCTTATCATGGAAAACTGCTCTGCTCCTAGCAATAACTTCAGCAAGAAGAGTTTCAGAGTTACAGGCATTAATGGCTGTGGAACGTTTCATCATTTTCCATCAGGACAGGATTTCACTTAGGACAAACCGAACATTCATGCCAAAAGTGGTCTCCAATGTGGCCTTGAACCAAACCATTCATTTACCTACTTTCTACCCAAATCTCCAGAATAAAGGGGAGAGACTTCTGCACGCTTTGGACATACACAGACGGCTACGATTCTACTTGGACAAAACAAAAGCCTTCAGAAAAACTGAACAACTGTTTGTAGCCTATGCTGCAGGAGCACAAGGAAAGCCTATTACAAAGCAGACAATTTCAAAATGGATAGGACATTGCATCCGCTTCAGTTATGCACAACATGGCAAATCAGTGCCTAAGGACATTAGGCCTCATTCTACCAGAGCAGCAGCCACTTCAGCAGCTTTTCTCAGAGGAGTACCAACCAAAGACATTTTAGAAGCTGCAACCTGGAGCTCAGTGCAACTTTCACCAAGCACTACCACTTGCCTCTCTACTCTAAATCCAGAGCAGGCTTTGCCACTGCAGTTCTGCAATGCCTGGTAGCTTCTCCCAATCCAATTTGGACCCAGCCACCCAACCTCAGCTTTGGGATTCTACCCAAGTGTAATGACTGCAACAGTGAAACACGATGAACATAGTACAGTTGTGTACCTACCATAAATGTAGATGTTCAAGTGTATTCACTGTTGCAGTCCAGGTTACCCACCCACCATCCCCCTTTTCATTGCTGGGACTTTTTTGTACTTCTCAACTCTATACAACCTATGTGGTGTATTTGCTTGTAGATAAAGGAAATGTTTATAGTAATATATGCATGGTTTTTGACATATTTTTATCTTTCCAGCCTTCCTATCTGGGGGCACCTGACATCTGGGGCAAGAAAAACTGAAGAAAATGGCATCGGTTGCAACTTTTATACCCCTGGCGCACTGACGTCAGGGAAGAGGTGACAGCAACCGACACCAGACCAATACTTTGGAACTCGGGCCGACTGCGGGTCGCCTGCCACCAGGATAACCCCAGTGTAATGATTGCAACAGTGAATACACGCAAACATCTACATTTATGGTAGGTACACAACTGTACTTTTTTTGTATCACTGAGGCATATTATTTTCACTAATGGAGATCCGGCTTCCCTGCATCTCTGAAGAGGATAAGACTGATATTTGAAAATGATTGGATAAACTTTTATACAGCAAGACTGCAGCATAAATAACAAGTTAACATTGTATTTTAGTTAAATGAATAAAGACTCTGGCTATTGTAATTAACTTCAGTGGAGTACATAGAAAGGGCATCGTAGATTTGATCTTTGAATTTAAAATATTCGGATTTCTGCCACTTAACAATATTCACTTGTAAAGGTTACTAACTAAATCAGGTAGTTGCCACCAGATTGCATCCAGTACAGTTGGGTTAAAGCCTGATAAATACAGATTTGAAAATAAATGTAAAATGATCATAAATATGGTAGGTGTTAAGCTTTGTGATCATTCAAATGTGCTTATTTTGGCCGTTGACCGTATCACCTTACTCGCTCTGTTTATTTTCTGTCGTACAAGATGTTTGATACATTTATTCTGAGGTACCTATCTGTGCCGCAGTAGTATACTGTAAATTCTTGGGTGACAAACTGGTAGTCTATTTAGTGTTACCTAGCCTGTATTCTTTTCCAGATACTTTTGTTAAGGAAATACTCTTGCTATCTCCATTCTTTTTGCTTGAATGTATTTTATGAAAGTTGTCAGTGATCCATGCTGATGAATAGTGTGCCCACTAACCTACCATCCATATATGGGCTTTACTTTTGTGCAGTACCACTACATTCACTGTAGGGCCATATTTAATGATGCTTGGGAGAAATGGTGTAGAGTATATTATATAGCAAGCAATAATGCCCTCCAAGGGGGATGTTATTGGGGAAATGATGCCTGCTCAGGGTTCTTACAAGGCTTGGTTTCTACACCCTCTGGTAGGGCATTATTTCTATAATAGCTCCCACCCTGGAGGGCATTAAAAAATGAAATTAAAATAGTTTTTCTACCTATTCTTACAAAGTTGCTTTAGCATATAAGTGTTGTAGAAAATATTTTGTATACAAAATATACATTCAAAAGAATTTAATATCAACGTACACACATGGCCAGCAATTACAGCCACTTTCTTGACTGAATATACTGCACCTGTCCTTGTTATCAGATGAATGAATGAAAGAAAAAAATCATACAGTGCAAAGCATTACAACCCCAACGACTTTACCTGATTTGTCTCATTTTCTTTCTTCTACTTTAAGAAACGTTTGTTTTTTGGTACATCACTGAGGATTACAGTCAACAATGCTACTAACAACTTATTGTTTAGGTAATGCATGTTGAGAAAAAGCCCATTTGAGTCCGAATTCTTGAGCAAAGAAGTTGAGAGGTATGCAGTCTCCCTCTCTCTTACTCATTCATGCTTATTATCTGCCTCATTTAATTCCACACACACACACACACACACACACACACACACACACACACACACACGCAGACACACACACTCCTTTTTTTAATTTTATGAGAACTAAACAGCAAAGCCTCATTTAGTGAGCATAAAAATGGTAGCTGTTTGTTATTTTTCAGTCTCTGCACCTGCCGTGAAGCAACAGATTTTTTTTTTTTTTTAACAATGAGATATCTATACATTAACACCCTGTTGGAAAATTTCATTCTTCAACAGGGTGACTGTATACATAATTATCTAAGCGTTTTAACCCAGAATTTTCTTATGGCATAACATCTCATTAACCTAGAATCTTTGAACCGAAGGGATATTAGGCCAGGTGTTTTAATTGGGAAGTGTGTAATCTCATTGTAGGCTTCTTGACATTATAGTAGACAGCTGGAGTTAAAGTCAGTGCATCATTGTGAATATGTGGAAAATAGCAGTTTGAGTGTTGTGACACGGATACTTCAGTTATTTAATTTCTTTTGGTTATTTTTGACTTAATATTTTAACCATCAGGTGGCAGTGTTGATTTGTAATCTACAAACCTGTACTGAGCTGTTCTTGTATGCCAAATATACATAAAAGAGCTGCAGCAAGTTAAAATAAACATTATGCAGGCTTGCTGATATGTTCAAATGTGTTTAACCGAATGCTTTAGTAGAGTGTTAAGTTGCATGTCATGTGCTAATGTTTAATTTTACTGTTAGATTATGCCGTTTCTCTGTTTTCTATTTTCCACCTCTTTTGTGTTTATTAGTAGTCAGTATTTCCAGTGAGCTAGTAAATGAATATATGATTAATGCTGTTTCTTTTTTAGTGTCATTAGTCCCTTGCCTGTGTCAATTGCATTCTAGAAGAAACAAGTGTTTGTGTGTGCATGGGCGAGCCCGTGTGTGTGTGTGTGTGTGTGTGTGTGTGTGTGTGTGTGTGTGTGTGTGTGTGTGTGTGTGTGTGTGTGTGTGTGTGTGTGTGTGTGTGTTTGTGTACAGACTACTGTGGCATGGAACATACTGGACACTTAAGTGTATGACAACAATGAGAAACTGCCTGTGCAAGCCAAAAAGTGTTTTGCAAGTTTGTCTCCCAAGAAGACAAGGAGAATAAAAATGTGGATTAGGAATGTTCCACTTCATAAGAGTATTAAAAAACAGTAGCTTTAAGGGCTTCAAGTGCAACCAAATGCAAAATTAAATGATACAAAGTGAGCTATTAATGGCCACAAACCAGGAATAAATCTGTTGCTTTATTAGAGAAATGATGTAGAGAAAATTGCATAGCACATGATGGAGGGGATTTAGTATTTCTAAATTTGTATTATTTACTTGTTAACCAGGTCAGCCCCTCTAGACTCGTGCGCAGCTATGCATCTTTTTTTGTGTGTGTGTGGTGGGGGGGGGGGGGGGGGGGCAGGCACCTGGTCCCACTCTCCTGTTAATGAATATGCTTAGTCACATAGTCTGCAAATGGAGACTGAGAGAATAAATTGATTGCAGAGCATAATCCTGATGCCATTATTAATTTCACAGGCATGATCTTTAGAATACTGTGTTTAGCTGTGGGGATCACAGTTTTCAAGTGATGATGGCAAGAGGCATTGTAAAAAAATTATACCCTCTTCCCATTCCTGTCCTCAGTTAAGTGGCAAGAACTGAATTCTAGGATTCGGGAGTCTGTGGAAAAGATAGAGTAAATAAACCATTTTAGCATTGTGATTGTATGGATGCTGTAGCTTGTGCAGTAGCCATTGGTACATATGTGTACTTTGTGGTATTGTGCAAGTCTTCCTGGCATTATTGTATGTTAGTACCCCACATGGTTGGACTGTGCAGACGAGGAGATGGTCCATGTCATTGACATGCCAAATTGCCAAGATGTCATATGCAAATGATGTATGATTGACTGACATGTAGATTTGCCATTGACATAATTCATGTCCGGATTTGCTAACATTTAAGTTTCCAACTTCACATCCTGCGGAAAAGCATTTTTTTTAAAATCTTTCCCTGTTTTTTTGGGTCCTTTACCCACCTTATTATTTTAAGCTTTGTGTAGATTTCTTTAGCTAAGAGGCTGAGAGGTATGTACTCCATCTGAAATAACACTGAATATTAATCTGGTGAAGGCACCCAGGATCCAGACACCACATCTGCACAAAGACATTATCAATCACCTACATACCCCTCAACTGGCATACTTTTCACAGAATATCCAGATGTTTGCTTCATATTTTTGGTCCAGCCCTCAGAAAGTTGGTGGTTTTCTGGTAAATCACTGATGACTGAAGTCACTGAATAATAAGTCAATTGAGTTTCAGGCTTCATCTATTCAGAAAATGCATGATAGTGCAAAACCTGTTATTCTAGCAACTTTCTAAGTTTATAACAGCAATATTTAAAATCTGTCCATATTTTTGGGCCTTTGAGCCCCATTATTTTTGTCTCTGTTCAGATTTCTTGCACTAAGATGTTGAGAGGTATGTCACCTACGTTTTACTTCTTACTCAACCCAGTTCTCCGGACATTAAAGGCCTTCAGTCCACAGTTAATAAAGCATAGTAGCCAGTGTCTTAACACAAGAATCATGGACAAAGCCAAATATAAATAGAGGCAGAGGTCTCGAATCAAAAACCAACATTACATTTTAGTCTTTTATACTTAGTTGTTAGAATAAGTTTCTTTAACTCTCCTAAAGTTAGCCTGTACTGGTTTGCCGAATACCTGATGAATATTCATGAGGCCAGTGAGGGTATTCTATGAATATTCATTAAATATTCATACACGTCACCAGGTGTTGAATATTGGGTGAGTTTTGGGCAGGCCTTCCTACTGCATATCTGTGTGGGGTACTAGGATACAGTAATGCTGTCTACCCTTTTAAACCTTTATTGAATTATTATTTATGATATAGGCACATTTACATTTATATAAAAGTAATCAAATTGTATTAAGTTAAAATTAGCAAACATTATGCTTCACATATATTGATATATATCATATAACTTAAACATTACATATATTATTTAAGTCCTGCCCCCTTTTTTTTAAACAAGAAACATCTTTATTAAACCATCACTTGCAATATAAGCAGTCATACATTTATACAAATGAAAACAAACCACACTGACATAATCCTAGTTGCAAGCATTTTACATCACAAACTGTACTGACACACTCCCAGTTACAAACATTATACACCACTTATCTACTCTATTGTTTTCAGTCAGACATGACATAGCTCATTTAAGTTCGGCCTTCTTTTAAACCTCATTCTTCCCCTGTATGTATTGTTCCCACAATTCCCATTTTTTTCCTATGTAGTTTGCTTCTACCTTTTTCTAATGATCTCAATTCCAGTTCTTTTATCTCTGTTACTATATTCACTACTTCTAATATAGTTGGTTTAGATTTTAATATCCGTTTTCTAGTAGTTGCTTTTTTGGCAGCCAACATAATTAGAGACCGCAAAGCCTTACCATGTCTAGGCAATTCCGATTCTGTTATCATAGCTCAGAAAAATCATCTCTGTTATCACACCAGTCTGGCAACGAGCATCTCTGACCGTGCATCCCATAAAGTCCGCCAACACACTGCACTCCCAGAAAGTATGTTTCCAATTACCTCTTTCTACACTGTCATACCTCCAACATTTGCTATCTACCTGAGGAAAAATTCTCTGGAGTCTGCTTGGGGTATAAAAATATCTATGTAAACATTTCCAAGCAAAAATCCTAAATCTTCTAGATTTTGTTGCATATTTGGGTATTTGGGAGACATACACATATCCTCACATTGTTTCTTTGTGAATTGCTTATCCAATCTCTCTTCCCAATCCTTTCTAACCTCCTCTGATTGATTCTTATAGTTAACATACAATATTTTATATGCTCTACTAATTATTCCTTTTTTTGTGGCAGCTTCTGTTCTAGATTCTACTAAAAACTCTACCGGTGCTGGTCTTTCATGTAGGATCCCCCTATTTCTTTCTCTTTGCCTATGCTCTGATATCAATCTTTGATAGGGAAGGCAATCTCTAACCTGCAGTCCAAATAAATTCTTGGCGTCTTCCCATTCTATCATCTTTCCCTCTCATTATTTGCTCCCAATACCTTGGTTCTTTTGCTAGTTTTCTTGAATAAATTCCAGCCCCCTCTTGCCAATTCTCTATATCCCTAATTGCAGTCATCCCTATTGGCAGAATCTCCTTTCTCCAGTACCATGTTGGCTTAGTTTTTAGAATACTTTCTGCTACGTTATGGATATAATATTATGTATGATTATTGTTATTCTCCTTAAAGGCCTGCATCCAAAATCTTAGTCTCTCCTTGTTTCTTGAGCCCCCCCCCCGTTTCATCATCCTCCCTTTCCACTTTGAATTATAGTTTTCTTCTTGTGCTATGTGTAGGAGCCTTAACTGTGTAGCTCTGAAATACTCCAAATAAGGCAATCTCAATCTGCCCTGTTGTACTGGAAGAATCAGCTTATCCCACTTGACTCTTAACATGTTCCCCTCCCAGGTTCCCCTCCCAGGTAAAGTCATTCAGCTCTTTATTAATTGCTATCCACGACTTCTCCTCTGTTTGGTCTTATACACAGGTCAGGCACAATTTTATCAAAGGGACTAAACACATTTTGAATTTTACTATCCATATCCATATAACAAAGCTTCTGTTTTCTCAGCTTTTGTATTATCTTTTCTTTAGTCTCTTCCCACATATCCTTAGCTGCCAGACCAGAATCATTTTAATCCATACTCCAAGTACTTCATTTTATCATGTCCCCATAAGTAAGGATATTGCTGAACCAGTTCATGTGTGGGTACATAATTTACCGCTATTGCCTTTGTTTTATTTTCATTAATTTTGTATCCCAAAAAGATTTGAAACTGTCTCAAAATGTTCCACAACACTGTAAATGCAGTCTGCCCTTGATCATGAAAGAGCTGCATCAGGCCATTCTCTGAACATTAATCAAGGACACAATGATGTCGCCTAGACCATAGTTTGTTTTCTTTTTGTTGAGCCTAATCTCCATCCATGGGAACAAAAAAGAGTTCCCAAGAGTTAGGGTGTGTTGAACCCCTGCCTTGGACTTCTCATGGGTGGCCAGATGTTCTTCGTGTTTCACTGTTGCAGTCATTACATTTGGGTTATCTGCTTGCAGGTAGCCCTCAGTCAGCCTGATTATCAAAGCCTTGGGTCCTGCGTCGGTTGCCGTTTCATCTTCCATGACATCAGGTAGTCAGAGGTATAAAGCATGCAGCCGACGCCATTACATCAGTCTTTCTTGCTGTGCGGTGCCCGATGCAGAAGCAGTTCGCAAGTGCTGGTCAGCCGACTCCTGAAATTTTTGTTTTCGAGTTTCAGATCTGAAGTCTTCAGCAACGCTAAGTACCCCGTTGGGGTTCATTTTTCTTGCTCTTAACTGATGTCAGTAAAAGTTAACAATTGTATTACTTGTGGAAAGCAAATACCTCATAAAGATTTTCATTCGTACTGCATTCCTTGCTTAGGTCCAGACCATGACATCCGTCGCTGTCGGTTTTGTGCCTTATTCAATCCTCGAACTATTCGTCGTCTGTTCATTTTTGCAACTAACTATTTTGGTACTCTGTTCAATTATCCAGAAGTGACTTTGGTAAACCACCCGACTACCGACATTCCGAAGAAAACAAAGATAAAGACAGAGACAGACCGCATAGGTCCAAAGCTGCCGGTGACGCTTCCGTTAAGCTAGTCGCCAGTTCACTGGTACTCAGTGAGGTGCTTTCGCAGCCCCT
The DNA here is from genome assembly GCF_019279795.1 of Protopterus annectens. Lineage (NCBI taxonomy): Eukaryota > Metazoa > Chordata > Ceratodontiformes > Protopteridae > Protopterus > Protopterus annectens. The sequence goes on from NC_056739.1 coordinate 855,748,519, forward strand.
GATACCCGCTACTTCATATTCACTGGCCTCTACTGAGACCCATTCGGAGTTCGGTATGCCATGAGATGCTTCTTTGACTATGGAACCTGCGGATGTCTCTACCTTGGATGGGTCCAGAGCCGCTGTGCAGGCACCGGCTTCTGAGAGTGTATTCAGGCCTACTGACGTGCATATTAAACCGACGCCTTCTTCTTCAAGGCGCAAAACTCTATTCACGCCTAGAAAACTGACGCCCAGACCGCATGGTCAGGCCCCTATTCCTAAAAAACAAATGATAAGAATGGCTGAAGACCTAATTACTCTAATCAGAGGAAGCCACCCTTCTCCCTCTAAGAGACCTAGAACTGATTTTCCTTCTAATTCTTCTGATCAGGATTCTGAAATTTCTGTTTCTTCTGATGACCAGGATTTGCCCTTATCTACCTATGAGGATTTTGATGCAGAGAACTCCATTCCCTCTGCTTCCCCTCCAGAAGATTTCTCTTTTGGTGAAACTTTGCATACTCTTAGGGAGCATTTCCGCTGGGAAAGGCAGGATTACTCTGACTCCAAAAAGAGACTTGGGGAATTTTTACTTCTACCTCAACACAGGCCTTTAGCTATCCCTCCTGTACTGGACATTGTAGATGATGCCTTCTTGGAATCTAGCTTGGCCCCAGACACTTTACCTCCGGCACCCAGGAAACCTGACCGGTATTACAGAGTACCTGGCTCTCACAAGTTCCTCTTTAAGAATCCTACAGTGGATCTAGAGACCATTTCACAGGGACCCAAAGGCATTAAGGCTACTACTGCCAAAAACCCTACCCACTCTGAGATTTCGGGGCCCTGGACAGATGGGATAAGAAGGCATACACTTCTGCTACTTTAGCCATTAGGGCCTTAAATTGCCAGTTTCCTATGTTAAAGTATCAGCAGCATATTATTGGATTACTTAAACAGAAAATGATGTTGATTCCTGACTGTGCTGAAAATAAAGAATTACAGGATTCAATGCATTCTGCTGAACAAGTTGGTAAGCATACTTTGCAATGTGGTTTTGATTCATTAGAGGCATCTTGCAGGGCTGCCGTCACTGGGTCTGTACTTAGAAGGCATGCTTGGCTTAAGGAGCAAACTTTGCCAGATCATGTTAAAGCTAATTTACTGGATGCTCCCTTAAACCAAGACCGCCTGTTTGGCAACAAAGCAGAAGTTCTTAAAAAGATGGAGGAAAAAGCTAAATCTATGCAAACTGTTAAAGATTTCCTGCAAGTACAGCCTCCCAGATTTAGTAGGCACTGACCTTCTAAGAATTGGTCCTTTCCTGTCTCTTCCAGGCCTTCTCAATCCAAACTCAGCACCAGCAGACCACCCAGGCTTCAGTCTCAAGGTACTCACAGGCCTAAGCAGTGGGGGGCTCCCACTTCCAAAGCTGGAAGTAGTAAGACACCCCCTATGGTAAACTGTCACAATGACTTAACCTTAATCCTTCCAAGCCCTGCTCAACTGACTGTTCCTTTAGGGGGAAAGATCGCCCTGCATGCAAAAAACTGGGAACTCATTACCCAAGACAAATGGGTTTTAAATATAGTTTCCCAAGGATACAGATTCCACTTCCACTCCTTACCAACCCCAAACGGTTGGCCAGACCTACCCCCAAATCAGTGGGCAGAGGCTCAAAAGCAGGTTCTCTCTCTTATATGTATCAGGGCTATTCAACCTGTCCCAGAAGAGGAATGGGGGCAAGGTTTTTACTCAAGACTTTTCCTGGTACCCAGAAAAGACAATTCCTGGCATCCTATCCTGGACATGTCTATCCTAAACACCTTTTTGGTAATCCCAAAATTCAAAATGCTAACTCTTGATCAGCTGCTTCCCATGCTAGGCAAAAATGCCTGGTTGGCAACATTGGATTTAAAGGAAGCTTACCTGCACATCCCAATAAAGGAATCTTGCAGAAAATACCTACGCTTCAGAGCAGGCTACATGCACTATCAGTTCTCTGCACTACCCTTTGGCTTATCTACTGCACCCAGGGTATTCGCAAAGTGCCTAGCTCCAGTGATTATATTCTGCAGGCAAAGAAATATTCAAATATACCCATACCTGGACGATTGTCTAATTCAGGCAGAAAGCCAGGACATACTATTAAATTATCTGGCATTTATAAAGAAACTACTAATTTAACTGGGGTACACCATAAACAAAAAGAAATCACACCTAGTACCCTGCCAAAAAATTGTATTCCTGGGAGCAAGCTTGAATACAACTTCCCAGATAACCTAACTCATGCCAGAGAAACAAGTTTATTTGACAGCCTACTTCAAACTACTGGCCACAAAGACCCAGCTATCTGCAAGGAAAATACTGCAAGCCCTGGGGTTCATGGCCTCTTGCATTCTACTAATTCCATATGCAAGACTGCATATGAGGAAACTACAATGGTATATAAAAAGCCTGTGGTGTCAACATTTTCAGGACATAGAATCAATGATTCCTGTCATTCCTTGTATAAAGACAGAGTTCCTTTGGTGGGCAGAGGCCTGCCACCACAACAAGGGACTGCCATTCACTCTACTCCCTGATGCCTAAACCCTAAGAACAGACTCATCAGACTATGCATACGGAGCTCACTTGGCAGGGCGTTGCATTCAGGGCAAATGGAACCAGAGTCAAATGCACTTGCATATCAATCAAAAAGAAGTGTTAGCTGTGCAGAATTCTCTGACAGCTTTCAAGGACCACATTCTTCCAGGACAATTATTGGTAAAGATGGACAGCACCACTGTCATGTGGTACATAAACAAGCAGGGGGGAACCCACTCGTACCCTCTCTGCAGACTAGCCATGACTCTGTGGAACACAGCCTTGAGCTACCAAGTGCACCTACAAGCTCAATTCCTGCCAGGCAAGCTAAATACACTGGCAGACGACCTAAGCAGAAATCTCATGGACCCACACGAGTGGAAACTTGAACCAAAAATAGTCAACATTTTGAGAAACAAATATAGGAGCCCAGAGATAGACCTGTTTGCCTCCCCTCAGAACTACCAATTGGACGCATTCTGCACAAGTGCTCCCCACAAACAAGCTTGGAAAGTGGATGCCCTGTCCTTCACCTGGAAAAACCTATCAGTTTATGCTTTTCCCCCTCTGCCTCTCCTCTCCAAAGTTCTACTAAAGATCAAACAGGAAAAAACAAGGACAATACTCATTGCACCAGACTGGCCACGCCAACACTGGTACCCCATCTTGCACAGTGTGTCACTGCTGGCACCTGCCTCAGACCCCTTCCCTGCTGTCCCAGCAGGAGGGCCAGATTCTGCACCCCCAGCTTCAAACCCTGAACCTTGTAGTCTGGCTAATTACCTGAGCTCTCCATTACCATCCCCTCAGTAAGCAAGTGATGGATGTCATTCTGGAGGCAAGGAGGCCTAGTAATAGAAAATCCTATGCTGAAAAGTGGAAAAGATTCTGTTCCTGTAGCCAAACTCAGGGGATAGACACAACAGTGCCCATTTTACTGTATATTCTTCAATACTTAACTGAGATGCTTCACGAGGGTCTTTCTTTCTCTTCCATTAAAATTCATGCCTCTGCCATTTCAGCACATTATAATACAGAGCCACCCCTCTTCTCTCATCCATTTCTGAAGCAATTCCTCAGAGGGGCCAAAAACTTAAGACCACCCAGGAGAGCCCCTACTCCAGCTTGGGACTTCAACTTTGTATTGGAAAAGCTCACTCTACCTTCCTTTTGAGCCAGCTGCAACTGCAGAGGTGAAATTCCTTTATTGGAAAACAGCCTTCCTTCTAGCCATCACTTCAGCAAGAAGGGTATCTGAACTACAGGCCCTCATGGCAGTGGAGCCTTTCATCAACTTTCATGCGGACAGGGTGTCCCTCAGGACCAATTCTTCCTTTAGGCCCAAGGTGGTATCCAGTGTGGCCCTTAATCAGTCCATTCATTTGCCAACCTTATTTTCTAATCCACAGAACAAAGGGGAATGAATACTGCACTCCTTGGACGTGCACAGACAACTTAGATTTTACTTGGATAAGACTAAGCCTGTCAGGAAATCTGAACAGCTGGTGGTTGCATTTGCTGCAGGGGCAGAGGGGAAGGCCATTTCAAAGCAAACCATTTCTAAGTGGATAGGCCATTGCATTCATTTCTGCTATAAGCACCATGGAAAACCTACCCCACAGGGGTTAAAACCCCATTCCACCAGGACTGCATCTACTTCTACAGCCTTTCTCAGAGGTGTCCCTACCAGGGACATTCTAGAAGCTGCTACCTGGAATTCTGTACATAACTTCACCAAGCATTACCACTTGCCAATTTTTTCTAAATCCAGAGCTGGTTTTGCCACTGCAGTCTTGCAGGGCCTAATAGCTGGCCCTAATGCTATCTAATTGCCTCCTCCCTTCTTTAGCTTTGGGAATCTACCCAAATGTGATGACTGCAACAGTGAAACACAAAAAACATAGTACAGTTGTGTACTCTTACCATAAATGTAGATGTTCAAGTGTATTCGCTGTTGCAGTCCTGGTTACCCTCCCTGCAGCCCCTGACTTCTATTCACTATACCTCTCTTCTTGTTTACTATATTTAAAGCTTTCTGATCTATTTGTTTTTTGTTGGAGGTGTAACCTTGTATATAATTGCTTCCCATTAGGGGGGTACCTGACATCTGGGGCAAGAAAAACTGATGTAATGGCGTCAGCTGCATGCTTTATACCCCTGACTACCTAACGTCATGGAAGATGAGACCGCAACCGATGCAGGACCCAAGACTTTGATTATCAGGCCGACTGAGGGCTACCTGCAAGCAGATAACCCAAATGTAATGACTGCAACAGTGAATACACTCGAACATCTACTTTACCTTGTTTAAAGAGTAATCAGTGAATATGGGTGGATACTGCATGTGGTCTCAAAGGCCTTTGTCTTGAAACTCTTGAGCTGTCCTATAAAGAACTGTTTTTTGCATCTTTGAAGCTTAGACTTCAACAAGCACATTTATTACACCAGGTGTCTGATGATGATGCTAGGCAGTTATGTCACTGCTACCATAGGAAACCTGGGTGGTGTCCATGGATGCAATGGATACTTTTTAATACTGTCCTGGAATCCCATCTGAAATTATTTCATTTTTTTTTTCTGGGTCAACAAGAAAAGTTTTAACTCTGGTGGCTTTGGAAGTGAAGGATCTTCTGTGATTTATAATTCTATTGTCATGCTCTTGTGAGCTACTGATTATACTTCCCTTTAGGAGCGTTGCCTTCCCAGCTCTTGGAGACCCTCTGTAATTGGATGTCTGTAATGTCACTCAGTGCTGTGTATGGAAGCCCAGATAATCAGTTTAATCATTCTCATTCTAAAGTTCTTGTCCTGCAGTCATCAGTTGAGGGGGAAAAATTAAATATTTTTTTTTTGTGTGTACAAAAAAAAAATCTTGTCAACTTACTGCATGAGATATTTCTGTTGCAGGATAAAATCTTTTCAATCGTTTTCTCTGTTTTGATAGATTACTTTATGCCTTTATGTAGGAAAAGAAGAATGTTTGCATGACAAAGTTTTTTTTCAGTGGTTTTTCCTTTGAGGGTCAGTCTTTCATGGCTAAACCCTAGAGGAGGATGTTCCTTTAACAAACAAAATGATGAAAATCCTAAGGTGAAGTCTTTTTTTTTTAATGTTTTATTTATTTATTTATGTATGTCTGTTTAGAATCTGCCAAATACAGTTCTGTTAAATGACTCTGTGAATGCAGCAAGAAAACCTTGTTCTCTAGCAATAAATATTTTATGCCATGTGCCAGGGATTATTTCCCTGGTGGGTAGAATTTACAAGTTTCTGGGTGGTTTGGGCAGAATTTCACAGCTTGCAACCATTAAAAATTATATCAACTGATTTATGATTGTTACAAGTTTTTTCAGACACAAAAAAAAACTTTGAGAAGACCTCTGCATCATTTAATTCCAAGGATATTCTAGTCACTCCTCTTAACAATACACTTCCTGTACCACATCTTGAAAAAAGTCAGTGAAAATGTTTCTTCTACTTTAAAAGCTGCAGGTTCTTATTAAAGTTACATTCTCATATTGTAAAGGAAAGGCAGGTATGGGCATATTCTAGACCTGCCCACTGTCAAATTTCTAAAAGTGTAGTAAGTTTAGGATGATTACTCTTAACGAATATTCTGCTATTTTCACAAGTGGCCTAGATGGTTGCATTGAATGTGAAGGATGTATACAAAAAGATTTGAGTTTTCAAACCTCATGGGAGGTTTCTTAAGTTTATTATGGGAAACTGTTTTTAATATTCAGTGTTCATTTGGTACAGCAGCCGTTCCAAGAGATTTCATGAAGCATTTTTGCATTTGCACTGATGGCCCTCAGATTGAGGGGAAATCCATAGCTGTTCCTTTGTGGATGCCTATCTAATTCAGAGTTATTGCAGAAAATAGATGTTGGACAACTTTACCATCTCAAGTTCCTTTCTCTATATCGTTAGTTTTATGGTGAGTGATAAACGGTCAGACTTGGGTCTGTCTCAAAGTGGTTCTGGAAAGCACTTTAAACACTGTTCAGGAGAAAGTATTTTATTAATACAACGAAAGCTATAAGGATTAAGTATTCCTGTTTCAATTGGCATTTTTCACCTTAGACTTGAGGCTAATTTATTTCTGATCAGACTCTGTCACTTGTTAGCTGGCATATTGATGATACCAAATGCCAGGTTTCTCATGAGAAAGTTTCATCATTACCAAAGGAGTATTTGGAGTTTGGAGTTCCACTGCTTCTGACATTGGCTATTAAATTCAGCTGGTGGGTATTCTCTGATGTCCTTCCATATCACTGTCACAATATTCTTTACAATAGGCATCCCTGCCAAGGGTAGCCCGACATCTGGCCAGTATGCAAAAGCATTTAGGTTGTAATGGGTATGCTTTATGTGACACATATGCTGCCCAAGCACTGTATTGGGGATAAAGTTGACAACATCCTGATGTATCATCCCCGGAAATTCTTTGCTGCCAGTCTGAACGCTCATTCATCTGCTAGTTTTTACTGCTTTCAGATAAGTGCCCCATTGGGGTGAGGGTTAATTTCTTTCTGTTAAGTTTTGCTTTGTTTCTGGTTATTGGGTTTTATGCCCTCCAAAAAGGGGAAATGCCAGTGCAGAAGACATCCTCCACATAAAAATCGTCATGAGCCGTTATTCGGTTTAGGCACTTCCCATGACCATACATCTTGTGAGATTTGTCAAGCTTTTGTCCCGAAGATGTTTTGGAGTCAGCTTTCTTCCCTTGCGATTTACTTAGCCAACAGCTTAAGTCATTGGTTTTCTAAGGATACCATGGAAGGATCTTCCCGGCCCAAGGGTCAGCCGTCTGTGAAGAAAAAGGCCAAGAAAGCTCAGTCTGATTCTTTGGCTGTACCACCTCCACCGGACATCTCTCATGAGGCTGGTGAAAGCCAAGAGGATCATCCAGTTTCTTTCTTGGAATCTTCTGCCTCAACCTCTTCGGAGACGGGCAAGGACCCAAGCCACGCACATCCATGGATTTTTTTCAGATATCTACTTCAGAAGTACAGGAGGAGCCGCTGATCGCTATTACTGAAGGGCCTAGGGGAGTTACTCAAATTTTAGTGAGGGATGAGGTTCCGACTACCATTATTGGGTGTCTTCAGGCGTCAGAGCCTCCAAATTTATCAAGGCTGGCTTCCCAGTTAAAAAGAAGCAGATAACTAAACATATTTCACCTGCTCCAAAAGATCCTCAGAGTGAATAGCAAAGCTTCCCTCAAGGCCTGTTTAATGCCTTTATGTCTCTTAAGCCTCCACAGTGCATTTCTGTTCCTGCTGCTCCTTGGTCTTCTACCTCTCTTAAGAGAACCAGAGAGCAGGAATCTTCTGAGGATGTGGCTGCTGATTCTGATGGAGTCCTCTACATTCTCCACCCAGATTCCGTTGCCATTTGACTATGGTTTTGAGGAAGAAGAGTCTATCAATCCCTACTCTCCTTTTGAGGAGATTTCCTTTGGTGATGCTGTTTCCAGAGTGGTAGAATTTTTTAAATGAGACTGTGCTGAGGTGTATGATATTTAGAAGCAGTACTATGAGTTTCTACAAATGGAGTCTCCTAGATTCTCTGCTCTTCCTCCTGTTCTTGCTGCCTTGTTGGATGATTTTGACACTGCTTCTCAGGCTCTTGATTCCCAACCCCCTGCTCTCAACAAAGCTGATAGGTTTTATAAAGTGCCTGATGACTGCAAGTTTATTTATGCCCCTCTGCGGACTCCTCTGTGGTGTCACTTGTTTCTGGTAAGCCCTCCAGATTGTTACCTTCCAACAAGCTGCTTCTGTCTGATAAAGATAGCATAAACATGGAGAGGTTGGGTAAGAAGGTATATACTTATGCTACCCTAGCCTTTAGAGCTATGAACTATCAGACACACATGACTAGATGCATTCTGGCTGTTCTCTCTCAAGCCTGTCATTTTATTAAGATCTCCTTGATTTTTGAGGGGAAGGCTTCTGCTCTTGCTTTGCTAGGGACACCCTCCCAAGTAGTTCACTCAGTATTCTATTAATTGCAGCTATGATACAACTGATGCTTCATCTAGGGCTGCTGCTTTTGGTTCTGCTTTGTGGTGGTATTTCTGTCTCAGACTTCAGCCTTTGCCTGATGATATCAAGGTTAGACTGGATGATGCTTTGGATAATAAGCATTTGTTTGAAGCTGCTGCTGCTGCAGAGTTGTTTAATTCCCTGCAAGAAAAAGGCAAGGCCTTACTGGAGTTGAAGCATATTTTTGTTTCCCCTGTGCCGAAATTTCAGAGGAATTATCCTAATAAGCCTGCTTTTGCCCATAAACAGTCTCGCCCTCCCCCAAAAGCAAAAAGGGTGGTCAAAAGGCTCCCCCTGCTAAGGCTACTCTAATTTCTTCTACTCAGAAGCCTCCTTTTCCTGACAAACCAGGTGCTGTCGGACTATCCTTGCCTTGTTCTTCTCAGTCACATTCCTCTTTCTCTGCGTCGCTCTCTGTCTCTTCCCGTTTAGCTAAAGATCACTCAAGACTCTTGTGTTCTTTCCATAATTCGCCGGGGTTAAGTGGTTTGGAAATCTCTTCACCCCTTTATGGGCATTCATCAACCTCCTCAGGAACAACTGCACTTTTTTTGCAGAGGTGCTTCTGGGCTTGTAGGCTCATTTAACTACTCAGGAAGTTCCAATTCGTCAAAGGGGGGGGGGGTTTATAACAGAATGATGTTGGTCCCCAGGAAAGAAGGCACCTGGAGACGCATTCTGGATCCGTCTCAGCTAAGCACCTTCCATATGCTTTCCCCTTCAAACTGTTTCCTCTGCTACTTCAGGCTTTTCTGGTTTCCATGAATCTCAAGGATGCTTATCTACACAGTACTATTCACCCCCTTTTCAGGAAGTTTTTGTGCTTCTCTGTTGCTTCCTGGTATTTTCAGTTCTCTGCTTTGCCCTCTGGCCTTTTTTACTGCTCCATGGGTCTTCACTAAATGCCTCTCTCTCCTGTGATTGCTTTCTGCTGGTCAAGGTGGATACAGGTCCTTCCCTGCCTGGACGACTTGCTTTTTTAGGCCTTCCCTTCAGAGATCTTACTTCAGCATCTACACTTAGCCATTTCTCTCTTGCAAAGCCTGGGGTTTGCTATAAATTTCAAGAAGTCTTTCCCAACTCCTTCTCAGGATCATGTTTTTCTTGGATGCAGGATCCAGACTGTTCCAGTACTGGCATCCTTGCCTCCTCCCAAGGCCTGAACTCTCATTGCTTTTTTTCAGTTCCTTCTTCCTCTGATCTTAGTCACAGCCAGAGAATTTCTGAGGGCTCTGGGTTACATGGCTTCGGCCATTTTTATGCTCCCTCTAATCAAGTTCCACATGAGACAGGCTCCAGTGGTTTCTAAAGTCAGTTTGGCTTCAGCCTTCTCATCCTTTAGATTTTCTAGTCCTCATTTTACATGCCTCAAGCTGGAGCTTCAGTGGTGTATTCATCAGTTGTCCCTCAACTCATGGCTTCCTTTTCAACCTCCACTCACCTCTCAGGAGCTTTTCACAGATGCTTCTGACATGTGATGGGGGTGCCTCCTTCAGGCCTTTGAAGGTGCAGGGCCTTTGGTCACTTCAACACAAGAAAGACCACATAAATATCAGAGACTAGAGTTCTTTTGCTGGCTCTTCAGGCTTTTTGTTATCTGTTCCTTCCAGGGCCCCTCAAGATTCTCGCAGACAATACCATAGTGATGTGGTATGTCAACAAGCAAGGGGGACAAGATCTCATCTCCTGTACAGGTTAGCCTTTTAGGTTTGGGAGCTAGCTATCCACTATCAGGTGACCCTTCAGGCAGTTTACATTCCCTCAGATCAGAACATAGTGACAGACAGTTTGAGCTGGTCCAGAACACAATCCAACGGGTGAGTGCTTCAAAGGGACATGTTTCTGGACATTGTCCACTAGTGGGGTACTCCTCAAGTAGATCTGTTTGTCTCTCCTCGGAACAGGCAACTTCCTCTATTATGTGCCAGAGCCCAATGCCCTCTTTCCTGGAAGGTGGATGCTCTCTTTTTCTTGGAAGGGGATGTTTCTTTATGCCTTCCCTCCCATTCTTCTGATTCCGAAAGTCCTGTTCAAGATAAAACAGGATGTTCACAAAATCTTGCCGGCGACTTCCTTTTGGCCTAGAGAGCATTGATACCCTCATCTCTGGCATCTTGCCAAGGGCAGTCATCACAAGTTACATCACAGGGTGGACCTACTCACACAAGGCAAGGGGTTTCTCATCCATCCCCACCTGTCCACTCGTCAACTGACGTTGCAGGTGATAGGGTTTTGAACCCCTATAGACACATTTTTTTCTGAGGCTGTGCTTTGGGTCCTGCAGGGAGGCCAGGAAACCCACTACTATGAAATCTTACTTACCCAAAATGGAAGAGGTTTTCTGTTTGGTGTCTTTCTTGTAACCAGGATCCACTTACTGTAAATGTTCCTTTGGTTCTCTTTTGTTTGTGTTAATTACTGATTGCTGGGTTGGCATATTCTTCTGTTAAGGCCCACCTATCAGCTGTCTTTACTTGTCTGCCTTTGACTCCCCTCTTTAGCCTCTAGATTTGAGGCTAAACAGCTTCTTAAATACGTCATTCACATTAGGCCTCCCAGGAAGCCTGTCCCTCCTTCCTGGGACCTTAATTTTGTTTCAGAAAAATTGACTCAGGCTCCTTTTGAGCCTGCTGCTTCAGCTTCTTTATAGCATCATTCTTGGAGGATTGTTCATCTTTTGGCCCTTACTTCTGCCAGATGACTGTTCCTCCTTTTTCAGTTTTCCATAAGGACCTGGTGTCCCTTCGTACTAATCCTACTTTTATGCCCAAGGTGGTTAATAAGTTGTCTCTTAATCAGTCTATTCATTTATCCACTTTTTTTCCTTTTCTGCAGTCTGCTAGTAAGAAGGTTTTGCACACCTTGGATTTGAATAGGCAAGTCTGATATTATTTGAATGAGACTAAAGCTTTTCGTAAATCTCAGCAGCTTTTTGATTCTTTTTAACGAGGGTCTTTAGGTTTGTCCGTTTCCAAGCAACCCATTTCTTTTTGGATATCTAAAGCCATTTCTTTTTGCTATTCTTTTCATGGGAAGAGCCTTCCTTCTTAAGGCTCATTCTACTAGGGGTGTGGCTTCTGGTTCTTTTTTTTTTTAAAGGGTTGGATACTAATTCTATTCTTGAGGCAGCTACCTGGACTTCTGTGCATACCTTTTACCAAGCACTGTAAGTTGGATATGATTTCTAGGACCAGATCTGATTTTGCTAGGGCCATTCTCCATGGCTTCACAGAGGGCTCTGCTGGATCTTCCCCCTCCCAGTCTGCTTCCTGAGCTACTGCATGCTTCGTATTGTAAAGAATGCTACAACAGTGATATGGAAGGTCATAGTACAGTTGTGTAAAGTCTTACCTTAACAGTAGATGTCCTTCCCTTCACAGTGGCAATATTCCCTCCCTCCCTCCCTCCCTTCCTTCCCTGGTCCTTTTTCCCTCTGGATGTGTTTGTTATATACTTGTATCCTTAGAGTGTCATTCCTACTGGAGCTTTTCAATTATGAGAATGGTACATCCAGACATCACCTTCATGCACTATGCTGTGCATGGAGGAGCGTACATGTGACATACGGTATACCCACCATAACCTAAAAGCTTTTGTATACTGGCTGGATGTTGGGCTACACTTGGCAGGAGATCCCTTTTGTAAAGAATACTGCAACAATGAAGAGAAGGACCTCTACTGTTACAGTAAGACTCTACACAACTGTACTTTCAATCATTGAGCAAGTCCCCAGGAGAGGGTTTTCTCTGTCCAAATAATTGTTCTTTAAACCATGCATTGTTTTATTATAAATCGTTAAAGTGTGTATAGTTTTCATTATAAAGCACTATGGTCTTTCTATTTAGGAGGATTATGTAGAGCTATATACATCTGAAATGGATCATTATATTCAGTGATTGGGAGAGTATAGGCAGAATAAATAACATACTCTAAACATTACAGTCGTCCTTCAAGATAATTGTATTCAGACTTAAAACACCAAGGGGGACTTTCAGAGTGGCTGCATACTGGTCAGTAGGATGATTAGAGTTCTCCCAGTGGGAAACTGCATTTGAAGGGGAAAAAAATCTACTGAAGGTAACAAATTTGATAACATTTAGTTACAGGATGCCAGCAGAGTAGTTTGGAGAAAGTTATGGAAAATCAATCAGAAAAGGAGAAGAAAATGTTCTAACTATGTAGAATCTTGTAGTTGTTAAGCAAAATGCATTACAGGTTTCAGCTTTGGTACAGGAAATGGCTTTCGGTAACTTAGAGGAGGAAGTAAATCCAGTGCACTCACAGATATTTTAAAATAGGTGAAACACTTAAGGAATATGTACAGCCAAAGAACAAAAGGCTGGAAAATAGACTACGCTTTAACCAGTTATCCAGGTGAGCCGAATAAACTGCAAAATCTGAGGCTGGAATGAAGGAAAGGCTTGGCTGAGCATGTTTCTCAGTAAGAGCTGTTCCAAAAAAAAAAAAAAAAAAAAACGTAGTCTATAGAAAAGACAAAGCACATAGAGAAAACCTGAAATTTTCTGCTGGACCAGAGGAACTAGAAGGAACAGACTATATTAATTTTGGGAAATTATAAATAAGTAACTGTTTTTTCAGAAGAATTTGTTAATTGACAAGGTACCTTATGTGTTTATTCCAAACGTGTCCATGAGAAAGCTGCCAAGACCTGTATTAGTAAATATGCAAACATACCAATAAAAATTGCTCCCTATAAAACTGTGGCAGAAAGGAAAAATATTAAAAATTGGAGCCACAGAGTGTTTGCAGAAAATGATTTAGTGTACAGCAGGCAGAAGAGAAGCATATTTATCTCAGCAATTTTAGTCAAATGGCAGGTGTAAGATTCAAATTGCTGTATCCATCTGTTTTCAGACTATTTTTTCTTGGAGGATCAAACACATTTGTGGATGCAGAAAAGGTTTAGAAGTAAATAAGAACAAAGAAAAAACACTGCACATCAAAAACAAGAAACTAAAACTCTGCTCCCAAAAGAGATAAGCATTTCCATCTTTAACATTTGGGACTTCATCAGAATATGAAAATTCTGAAGTAGGAACTCTGACAGAATTTACATTTTATTCTCCAAGGTACAATAAGTGGACTAGATCAGATAGAAATTATATCTCAGGGGAACTTAATCATTGTTTGTTTTTTGTTTTTAAAGCTTTGACACACATCCAATGACTGACATCATGCACTGATAAAAACTAAATCTACCAGACCCAGATTTTCCTCCAGATGTTCTTCGTCTTTCACTGTTGCAGTCATCACATTTGGGTTATCTGCTTGCAGTAGCCCTCAGTCGGCCTGATTATCAAAAGTCTTGGGTCTTGCGTCGGTTGCTGTGTCACCTTCTGTGACGTCAGGTAGTCGGGGGTATAAAGCATGCAGCCGACGCCATTACATCAGTCTTTCTTGCCGTGCGCTGCCCGACGCAGAAGCAGTTCGCAAGTGCTGGTCGGCCGACTCCTGAAATTTTCGTTTTCGAGTTTCAGAACCAAAGTTTTTAACTAAAGCTCAGTACCCTATTGAGGAAATTTTTCTTGCTCTAAACCGATGTCAGTAAAAGTCAATAATTGTCTTTCTTGTGGAAAGCAAATACCTCATAAAGATTTTCATTTGTACTGTATTCCTTGCCTAGGCCCTGATCACAACGTACCTCACTGTCAGTTTTGTGCCTTATTTAAACCATGAACTATTCGTCGTCTGTATATTTTTGCTTCTAAATATTTTGGTACTCTGTTCAGTTATCCAGATATGTCTTCGGTAAGCCACCCGACTACCGACATTCCAAAAAAACGCAAAGATAAAGACAGAGACAGGCCGCCTAGGTCCAAAGCTGCCGACGATGCTTCACCTAAGCAAGTCGCCAGTTCGCCGGTACGCAGTGAGGCGCTTTCGCAGCCCCTGATACCCGCTACTTCAGATTCGCAGGCCTCAACTGAGACCCATTCGGAGTCTGGTATGCTGGAAGATGCTTCAACTGTGGAACCTGCGGATGTCTCTACCTTGGATGGGTCCAGAGCCACTGTGCTGGCACCGGCTTTTGGGGGTGTATTTAGGCCTACTGACTTGCATATTAAACCAATGCCATCTTCTTCTTCAAGGCCTAAAACTTGAATCATGCCTAGGAAACTGACGCCCAGACCGCATGGTCAGGCCTCTATGCCTAAAAAACAAGTGATAAGAATGGCTGAAGAGCTTATTGCTTTAATCAGGAGAAGCCAACCTTCCCCCTCTAAGAGACCTAAGATTGAATTTGCTTATGATACTTCTGACCAGGATTCTGAAATATCTGTCTCCTCTGATGACCAGGATTTACCCTTATCCACCTATGAGGATTCTGATGCAGAGGACTCTATTCCCTCTGCTTCTTCCCCAGAGGTTTTTTGTTTTGGTGAAACCTTGCATACTCTTAGGGAGCATTTTCACTGGAAAAGCCAGGATTACTGTGATTCTAAAAAGAGGCTTAGAGATTTCTTACTCATGCCCCAACACAGGCCTTTAGCTATCCCTTCCGTACTGGACATTGTTGACCATGCCTTTTCGGAATCTAGCTTGACGCCTGATTCTTTACCCTCCTGCTCCCAGAAAACCTGATAGATATTACAGGGGTTCCTGATTCTCACAAGTTCCTTTATAAAAATACTACTGCGGATCCTGAGACCATTTCACAGGGACCCAAGGGCACTAAGGCTACTACTGCCAAAAATCCTACCCCCTCTGATGGAGATTCCAGGCCCCTGGATAGATGGGGTAAGAAGGTATACACCTCTGCGACCTTGGCCATCAAGGCCTTAAACTGCCAGTTTCATATGTTTAAGTATCAGCAGCATATTGTTGGATTGCTTAAACAGAAAATTATGTTAATTCCTGATTGTGCTGAAAATAAGGATTTACAGGATTTAATGCATTCTGTAGAACAGGTTGGAAAAAAATACTTTGCAATGTGGCTTTGATTCACTAGAGGTATCTTGCAGGGCTGCTGTCACCGGGTCTGTACTTAGGAGGCATGCTTGGTTTAAGGAGCAATCTTTGCCAGATCATGTTAAAACTGAATTGCTGGATGCTCCCTTAAATCAGGTCAGCTTGTTTGGCAACAAAGCAGGAGATGTTCTTAAAAAGATGGAGGAAAAAGCTAAATCTATGCAAACTGTTAAATATTTCTTACAAGTGCAGCCTCCAAGATTTAGTAGGCATTGGCCCTCAAAAAATTGGTCCTTTCCTGCCTCTTCCAGGCCTTCTCAGTTCAAACCCAAAACCAGCAGAACAACCAGGCTTCAGTCCCAGGGTATGCACAGGACTAAGCAGTGGGGGGCTCCCTCTTCCAAATCAGGGAGTAGTAAGACCCCCCCCCCCCCCGCAATGGTAAGCTGTCTCAATGACTTAACTTTAAAACTTCCAAGCACTTCTCAACTGACTGCTCCTTTAGGGGGAAAGATTGCTCTGCAAGCAAAAACTGGGAACTCATTATCCAGGACAAATTGGTTTTAAACATAGTTTCCCAAGGATACAGATTTCACTTCCACACGTTAACAACCCCAAATGGTTGGCCAGATCTTCCCCCAAATCAGTGGGCAGAGGCTCAAAAGCAAGTACTCTCTCTCTTAAGATTAAAGGCTATTCAGACTGTACCAGAAGTGGACAAGGGACAAGGTTCCTATTCAAGACTTTTCCTGGTACCCAGAAAAAACAACTCATGGTGTCCTATCCTGGATCTTTCTATCCTAAACACCTTTTTGGTGATTCCAAAATTCAAGATGCTAACTCTTTATCAGTTGCTTCCCATGATAGGCAAAGATACCTGGTTGGCAACAATAGATTTAAAGGAAGCCTACCTGCACATCCCAATCAGGGAATCTTGCAGAAGATACCTATGCTTCAAAGCAGGTTACATGCACTATCAATTCTCTGCACTGCTCTTTGGCTTATCTACTGCGCCCAGGGTCTTCACAAAGTGCCTAGCTCCAGTCATTGCATTTTGCAGGCCAAGAAATATTCAAATATACCCATACATGGACGATTGTCTAATTCAGGCAGAAAGCCAGGGCATACTTTTGAATCATCTGGCATTTGTACAAAAGGTGCTAACTTTTCTGGGGTACACCATAAACGAAAATAAATCACAGCTGGTACCCTGTCAACAAATTATATTCCTGGGAGCAAGCTTGAACACAACTTCCCAGATGGCTTTACTCACGCCAGAGAAACAAATTCATTTGACAACTTTCTTCAAACTAGTGGTCACAAAAACCCTGCTATCTGCAAGGCAAATACTGCAAGCCTTGGGGTTCATGGCCTCGTGCATTGTACTGATTCCATATGCAAGACTGCATATGAGGAAACTACAATGGTATATAAAAAGCCTATGGTGTCAGCATTCTCAGAATCTAGAAGCAATGATTCCTATTATACCTTGCCTACGGTTAGAATTCCTTTGGTGGGTAGAGACCTGCCACCAAAACAAATGTTAAGTTGTCAATCTCGCCTTCATTCTTGCTGGATGGGTTCGGAGCCGATCCTCGGCTCCGACTCGGCACTTGCTTAGCTTGAGAACTCCTTTTACCAGCTCGAGGCAACCCTATATCCCATGATGCAAGGCGGGACTACCCCAGATCTCGTTTGCCGCTTTGCGAAGAGGTCTCTTTTTTGCCAGCTCAGGTAAGTTTGAATTTTCAAACAGTTTAGTCAGGGTTTTGTCTCTCCCTTGTTCTATATCATAGTGTGTAGTGTTTCTACTGCCCACCCTATTTCTCCATATAGTTAAAAACTTTATAGTTAAGTTTAATATTTTCAGTTAGGCCTAGGCCTGTTTTCTTAATCCCTATCTGTGTGTCTGTTTTTGTTGGGATTAATAGTGTGACTGTTTGGGGTGTGTGAGTGTTGTTTTTTTACTTGGACTATGTCTAAGGAAGGAAAGGTCTCAGGCTTCAAGAAGTGTGACTCGTGCTGTCAGAAAATGTCTCTGACAGACGGTCACACTTCTTGTGTTTACTGCCTGGGGCCTTTACACCTGCAGGACTCCTGTGCCATATGTCATTCTTTTAGCCAGAGAGTCCTGCAGGAGAGGAGGAACAAATTGATCCTCCGTGGCTTACTAAAGCCAGAAGGTTCACCCACTAAAACTGGATCGAGTAAACCTTCAAAGCCACCTAAGGTTCAGGCTACAGTTGTTAAGCCTTCCCCGGTGGCTCCGACTCCTTCGAGATCGCTCCGGCCGGAGCCGATCTGTCTACTTCTGATGTGATAGTGTCGGTTCCTACCGGCTCCGACACTCAATCTACTGTTGCCTTGTCGGCTCCGGCTGGAGCCGACGTATTATCCAGTATCAGAGCCGAGAAGCCTTCAGCTCCATCTGGAACCCAGAGCACGTCGGCTCCGATGGCTTCGTCCAAGAAGAGATCTCGGTCCCCTTCTTTGGAATCTATCCACTCGGCTCCGAGGTCTCCTCTTTTGTCGGAACGGAGTCATCGGAGCCGATCTTCGAGATCTTCCAGGCTGTCTGACCAAGATTTAGAGAGGGTGGTAAGCAGGCTGTTGAAGTCACAGGCACTAGCCCAAATGCTCCATAGCCCATCTCAGCAGACTTCGGCTATTGCTCTCCCCCTTGAACTTCCTCCTCCGACTCCCCTCCAGAGTTCGGAGCCGGAGCTTCTCGGGACAGTGACCATGTCGGTGCCGGAACCGATACATCCCCTTTCGGCTCCGTCGTCTTCGGCTCCGATCTCCTCCATGAGACCTTCCTTGGAGGGATCCGGTCGTCGAGTTTCCCTTGTCGGCTCCGAGGGGCTAGTGGCATCGGACCCTTGTCCGACCCGCTCTCCTCTCGGGCTTCGGCTTTGTAAGCTCGGCACCGACATCGCCTCGGAGCCTTCTCTCTCAGTGGAGCCGGGAATTCCTATTTCTTCGGAACGGGAATATTCTGGCCTCCCGGGGAGAGGAGCCTTTGAGGTGATGAGGAGTGTCCTGGCACCTGAGCCAGGTCAGCGGTCCATCCCTTTAGCTCCTCCCTCTTCAGTGCCTGTGGATGTCCCTTGCCAGCCTCTTGCTCTCAGGCCCAGGGATCCATCGCCCCAGGTTTCCCCATTGGGAATAACTTCCTCTTCCGAGGTTTCTCCTGATCCTGCAGGGGAACCCCCTCGGAAGAGGACGTGTAAGAGGAAACACACAGACTCCCCTGAGTCTACAACATCTGATACTGACTTAGATGAGTCGGAGGGTTCCCCACGGTCCCCCTCTGAGGATGTCTCCTTTTCAGACATCCTTGAGCTCCTCAAACAGAGGGGGAATTGGCCCTCCATTGACCCCTCCGAGGATGAGTCTGTATACCTGGATGCTTTTGGATCCCGATCCTCCACCTCCTGAGTGTCTCCGCCTTTCGACCCACTTATGCAGGTAGTGGCTCGGAAGGCATGGGCAGCTCCAGATTCTGTGGAACCGGTCCCCAGGAGACCATCCAAATTTATTACGGCCCCTTCAGACAAGCAGTTTCTTTCTAAGGGCGTCTCTGTGGATGCTATGGTGGTGGCGGCGGCCACCAAGAAGGAACTTGCGGATCCTTCAGTGCCTGTCCATCCTCCTAACAAAGATTCTAGGACCATGGACAGGTATGGCAAGCGGATGTTTTCTTCAGCGACCTTTGCTATGCGTTCGCTGAACTACCTTTGTCATTTCACCAGACTTCAACGAGATATTCTCAAGGAACTAGGTGAAGTGGTTCAGGATCCTTCAGCTGCTGGGGCTCAAGACAAGATTGCCTCACAGCTAGCAATCCTAAATTCTTTAACCAACTCCTCCATGCGGCTCATATCCTATGCAGCCGATGGAGCGAGCAGAGCCGCAGGCACAGGAGTGGCTCTTAGACGTCAAGCCTGGATGCGGCTTTGTAATTTTGCGGACCCCTTTAAGGCGTCCTTCACCAATACCCCCTTTGACGGTTTGGCTTTGTTCGGACCTCAGGTGAAGGAAACCTTGACCAGGTGTGAGCAAGACGGCAAAACTCTTTCTGCCGTTGGAGTCCATTTTCCACCCTTCTAGACCCTATCCCAAGGGTCAGAAAGGAGGAAAGATGTGGTTCCGTAAAGCCCAAGGAGCAGCCGGACACGCGTGGTCAGTTTACCCCAGAGGCAGAGGGGTAACAATAATAGACCGCCCTAGAGGCAGAGGGGTCCTCAGAACCAGGGCAACAGGGAGTCTCTTCCTGAGAAGCCCTTTCAGCATCCCTGAGGTGTTGCCCGACTGTCCACCCTTGGAGGCAGTCGGGGGAAGGATTTCGCTGTACCCAGTAGCCTGGCGTTCCCTTTCACAAGATATGTGGGTACAGTCGATCATATCAGAGGGTTACAAAATCCCCTTCGAAAGGTATCCCGTACCTCACCAATCCCTTCCAGACATCTCACCCGGTCAGAGGGATTTGGCAGAACAGGAGGTTTCAAAGCTCCTAGAAAAAAGAGCCGTCCAGACTGTTCCAGCAGACCAAGTAGGATCTGGCATCTACTCAAGATTCTTTTTGGTCCCCAAAAGGACGGGAGATTGGAGACCAATTTTAGACCTGAGCAATCTAAACAGATTTGTCAAGAAGGCAAGATTCCGGATGGTCATGCTTCAGTCCATTCTGCCCTTTCTGGGCAAGGACAACTGGATGTGCTCGATAGACCTTCAGGACGCGTACTATCACATAAAGATTCACAGGCGCTTCAGGAGGTTTCTCCGCTTTCGGCTAGGGACCAGTCATTATCAGTTCAGAGCCCTGCCCTTTGGCCTCACTTCAGCCCCCAGAGTGTTTACCAAATGCATGGCAGTGGTCACAGCTCATCTGAGACGTCAAGGATTCCAGGTGTTTCCTTATTTAGACGACTGGCTCCTCTCCGCCACCACCAAGCATCAGCTTCTCCAGAGCAGAGACTACACTCTGCAGCTTTGCAAAAGGTTGGGAATATCAGTGAATTTCGAAAAATCTTCTCTGCTGCCTTGCCAATCTATCACCTTTATAGGCGCAGAATTAAACACCGTTAGTTTGTTAGCCAGACTAACAGATCAGAGAATTCTGGACATCCAAAAATACGTTCGAATTTTATTGCAGAGCAGCAAAGTCAAAGCCAGATTGATTCTGAAAGTTCTAGGTCTTATGGCTGTGGCCATTGTTCTTCTATCATTGGCTCGCTACCACATGCGTCTTCTACAGTGGATGTTATTCACTCAGTGGTCTTTCCAGAGCCTTCCTATGAGACACGAAATCTTAGTAACACAATCGTGCAGGACTCATCTAACCTGGTGGTTATCTTCCCCTCTTCTTCATCAGGGCCGACCATTTCTTCCCCCTCCTCCGGTTGCCACAGTCACTACG